>NW_017670999.1:53770-137385 GCF_001879085.1 Nicotiana attenuata
TTGGGGATTGTGACTTGGTCCATCCCGGTTGTTGGTTTTATTGCGTAATTGACTGAAACTTATTTGATGCTATCATGATTTGGGCTGATTGCCATGTTTTGGGCTTCGTGCCGATTATTTGAATCCTTCAGGGATTGATATCACTGTTTTTGCATTACTTTGTATCTTATTTGATCTCGGTCCAAGGTTTTACATACCGTTTCACAAACTTAGCCACCTTTCTAAGATTTGAAAACTTAAATTACTGACGTTTTAAGTTGAGAACTGTTATTTTACTATTGCCCAAGGGGCTTATGTGCATTTCTGGACTGAGGATGGATCGGGCTGCGCACCGCAGCGGTGTGATATTGATATTGCGCTTGGGCTGTAGGAGCCCCTCCGGAGTCTGAACCCCCACAGTGAGCGCGGGAACCCAAATGGATCGGCTGCGCGCCGCAGCGGTCATATGCATTGCATTGCATTCATGCATTGGTTCCTGTTTGTACTACGTGTCATGACATTCAACACTCTCATATCACTGGCATCCATGCTACTTCTTGTATTGTTTACCAGACGCCCTGGTGTTAATTGTTTGTGGAGTGCGGTGCCCGAGGGGCTGACTTATGTGCGGACTTGCACTATCTGATTACGCATTCATTTGCTTGACTGTTGGAAAAAGATGTTTTCAAAAGAGATTTTAAACTGAGCCAGATATTTTCTAAAGGATTTTCACGGTTTTACTGTTTTCTCAAAGAGTTGTACTGTCCTATATAGCATGATGGAGTGCTCTTACGTGATTTCTTGCCTCTCAGTTATTATTTACTCTTATTACTCACTGAGTTGGAAGTACTCACTTTACTCCCTGCACCTCGCGTGCAGTTGCAGGTATTGTTCACCCGGTAGCGGGTTATTAGCTGATTGAAGGTAGGGCTATTGTAGCTGAGCAAGGTGACCGCCAACGTTCGCGGCACCGGATGTTGTCTTTTGTTTTTTCCAGAATTTTTCTTTATATATTATTATTGGCCCTGTAGTTGTGTTCAGGTTTCTTTAGATGCTCGTGACTTGTGACACCCTGGTCGGGTTGTGTTGGGTTGTACATACTGGTTATTATTGTCGTTAAGCTATATTCACCTATTCGTTTATGTTTAATAAATGTTAAAGAGACGATTTGGGTTAGTTGGCTGGCCTTGTCTTCACGAGAGGCGCCATCACGACCGGGTTTGGAAATTGGGTCGTGACATTAAGCCAACGAACTAGTCAACTTTCAACTTCCAAAACTTATGTCGAACCATACCAAATCAACTCGGAATGATCTCAAATTTTACATGCAAGTCCCAAATGACACAACGAATATGTAACAGCTCCCAGAACAAAAATCTGAACCTAATATCCACAACATCAACACTCGGTCAAACCTATCGATCTTCCAAACTTTCAACATCCCATGTTTCACCAATTTAAGCCAAAACAACTTAGGAACCTTCAAATCCAAATTCAGACATAGGCCTAAAGATAGAATCACCATAAAAATATATTGGAACCATTAAAATTCCATTCCGGTTTCGTCTATATAAAAGTCAAACTCCAGCAAACTCTTATAACTTAACCTCCAACCAAGGGACTAAGTGTCCCAAATACTTTCAAAACTCTCCTAAAATCCAACCAACCACCACGAAAAGTCCCAAAATCATAATTATACATATGTGAAGTATCAAATGGGGGAATTAGGCTAAATTACTCAAAAAGACCAGCCGGACCATTATAGATTCTTAGATGTGATGTTTTCGTATATGTTTGGAGGACCTGTATAAGATCAGGTAGTGTTTTTAACCTTTTTGGTATTATTTGATGGAGTCTTGGGGGCTCAGGTGAGTTTTGGCTAATCTGAAGATTTTTGAAGGTGGCTGATGTGCTGGTATCTGGTGTACTTCATGATTGCAGAGCTTGTCTTGCGATCACGACGAAGGATTTGGGCTGGGGATGTTTGGCCGTTGTTCGCGATAATGGTGTTGCGTTCATGAAGAATGAGGTGAGGATAGAGGGTTTCCTTCACGTTTACTAAGGGATCAATGCTTTCGCGGGAAGGCTAAGGAGGAGGCTTTGTCGTTTGGGGGCTTATGGTTGCGTTCTCATAGGGTGGGATCCAGTTGAGCTTCACGATCATTAGGGTGCTTCCGTGATTGCAAAAGTGGACTTTTGGCAGAGGAATATTGTGCTTCGCATATGCGAGACAGTATCCATGTTCGCAAAGAGTACTACTGGAAAGGGAATTTTTGAGCTCTAATATTGAGACATATCTCATTTTTTAAGATTTTGAGTTTTGGAGAACGTGAGAGGGAGATTTTGAAGGTGGATATCACTACTATCTTGGAGTATGTAATCTACGCTTAGATTTTATCGTATATTTTGATTCGCTATGGATTTTTACACCTTAAAAACAGATTTTGGAAGTGGCAATTTGGGTTTCTACCTAAAACTTAAGAGAGTAAAAGTTGAGGTTTGAGCATCAATTTTGACATTGATCTGAATAGTAAGAACATATTAGACTCGTGGGGTTATAGATAAACGGGATATGACCCTAGACTCAGGTCTTGACCATGTGGGCATGGGTTGACTATTATTGACTTTTTTTGAATTTATTAAAGATCGAAGCTTTATTGTTTGAAATTAACTTCTATGTCTTTATCTTACCTTATTGAGTATTATTTGTCTAGAGTCGAGCTGGTTGGAGGTAATTTCTAAAGGAAAGGCGATTTTGGAGAGTTAATTTGCTTCCAAAGGTAAGTATCTTGACTACGCTTTGCTTGAAAAAATCCACCATAGGCAAAAGACCTTATTTGATTATTTGCTTTGTTTTGGAGGCGTTGTATATTCTTGGTGGCAAAAGTATATACAGTGCCATGGGATATACATACTCGGATATATTTATAGGCTATTTTTTCCCCTTGATTTATTATCATATACTATTTATGATTTGTTATATCTTTGTATGACTATACGAGCTCTCTTAATTATGCCAGAAATCATGCTTATGCTTCTATTGCCTTGTTGATTCAAAATGACTATTCTTGTCATCATGTTCCACCTGTCACAGCTGTAGTCATAAAGTTCACTAGCCTCCATCCTTATATGTATATTTCACATTTCCTTACATCTTCCTGGTATTATTTATGGCACATATACATACCTTTTGTATATTCAAACTCTTACATGGATTGGGCATGAGGCACGTGAGTCGTCCATGCATTTGGTATAGTTAAGGAACGTGAGTTGTCCATAAAAGTGATATTGTATGACCACGTGAATTTTCCATGCGAGTGATATTGTTATTAGCATGTGAGATGTTCGTGCAGCACATAAATTTTGATCTGTGTCTCTTGATTAAGGTGATCACCCATTATACCCTGGGCTATGTGTTCAATTATTTATTTTAGACTTGGGAGTGTCGAACTTTTGATATAGTATTATTCATTAATAGCCATTAAGGACTCTTATCCTTGACATTAATAATAAGGCTCGGTAATGCATATCATCCTTATATAATGATTCGATAAAGCGATGTGAGTTTTGATCATTTCTTATCTGGAGCATGACCTTGTTGCTGTTAATTGTGTCGGATCATCTTATACATCATTACTCCTAGATTCTTGGGTTATATTTGTTTATAAGCTATTCAGGTTAAGATAGTAACTATCTGTGTACCAATATCGCCGTTATTACGTCGAGATTAATCTTGATACTTATTGTGTACATTGGGTCAGTTGCACTCATTCTATACTTTTTCATATTCTTGTGCAAATCCAGATATTGGCATTAGCATAGCTGATGAGTATAACATTGTAGCACAAGGAGACTTGAGGCAGTGCAACCTGTAAATTCGCAAACCTTGAAATCATCTTCTTTTCCTATTTTGGGGCTATTGCTTATTTCAGATAGCGTTGTATTATTCAAACTATCATATTTTTACACTTATAGAGCTCATTTGCTCGTTGACACCATTCGGTGGGATTTTGGGGTGATAGTTTCGTATTAGAGCCTCGGTTGCATCGGTCTAACGAGTCCTGAGCATGTCAATTAGAGTCTTGCAGATTTGTATGGAGATGAATATACTTATCTTCAAGAGTCATTGGGACATTGAGTAAACCTCACATTCTTTAATTCTCTATCGTGCAGTTTTAATTTATCCTGAAATTTGAACTTTTACCCTTCTATTCTCTCATAGATGGTGATGACACGTGCATTAGTCATAGATGATCAGGTGCCAGAGCTCTAGGTTGTGGTCGCCACTAGAGGTAGAGGCAAGGTAAGGGGCTAGCTAGGCTATCAAAATTGAATCTTTACCCTTATATTTTCTTAAAGATTGCGAGCCAACATTTACTAGTCGCTACTAATTAGGAGCCAGAGCAGAAGGTTATGCCTACCACTAGAGGCAGAGCCCGAGGCAGGGGCTGACCCTTGGGAACATGTAATAAAACATGCAGCTACTAACACTCGCGCTAGAGCGACATTAGTTGAGCCAAAGATAGCTCTAGATGATGAGTAATTTCAAGATCAGGATGAGACGGTAAGGCAACTCAGACTCCGGAGTAGTTTATTGCTACCAAGTACTTCGGTACGCCTTAGTATGTATGATTTGTTTCATTGAGACCATGGTCCAGGAAAGTGTACTTCCTGTGTCACCAACTACTTTTCATGTGGGGGAAGAGCTCATACCCTAGCCGCTTAAACTATAAAACAGATAGTGCCTAAGTATTGGACCCCGGGAGTGTTACCAGCTAGTATGGTTCAGCCTATCATTACAGTGTGGCCCAATGTTAGGCCTGCTATATTTGTGGATAAGTAGAAGAGGATGGATAGGTTTGAGAAGTTACTGCCCACACACTTTGGGGGGTGGCCATTCAGAGGATGCCTATGACTTCTTGGACAAGTGTCATGATATTTTGTGCAACTTAGGACTTGTGGAGTCCAATGGAGTTGAATTCCCTACTTTTTAGCTTAGAGGGTTAGCCAAGAGGTGGTGGCAGAATTACGATGGTCATTTCAGTCAGCACTCCAGATCTCCATTGGCACCCCAGTTAGTGATGGTTCTTATGGTGGTAGTTTGGGACGTTTTCTATAGTGCACCTTCACCCTGTGACCCTTACAGTGTAGCCTCAAGACAGAGTCAGTTTAGTGGGTATCCATTTCGTACAGGTCAATCACAAGTTTAGCAGCCTCTTCAGAGGAGGGAATATTTTTAGCGTTGAATTTAAGGCATATCGGGATGCATTTTCCTAGGTTAAAGAGTGTTATACCATGGTAGGGCACTCATGTTTTGGTTCTAGCTCCTAGTTGCTATACCATTTTCCAGGCCAGCTAGGGGTGAATGTCAGGCAGGCAGAGGTCATCCTTGAGGTACAGGACAAGCTCGTCATTATGCTTTCCTAGGTAAACCATGGGTAGTGTGGTCTGATGTAGTCATTATAGGTATTTTATCGGTCTATCATAGAGATGTTACTATTTATTTGATTCAAGTTCTACTTATTGATACGTGTCATCATACTTTACTTATTATCATATTTAGATAATCACTTGGATATGCCTCACGATTCATATGATATTCCTATTTATGTGTCTATGCCGGTGGGGGATTCTATTGTAGTTGATCGGGTATAATGATCTTCTATGCTTTATATTAATAGGTATAATACATTGGTTGATTTTATATTGTTGGAGATTGTGGTTTTGAGGTGATTATAGGCTTGGATTGGATGTCTCCATGTCATGCTATCGTAGGTTGTCCTGCCAAGCCTACGACTTTAGCTATGCCAACATTAGCTAGACTATAGTGGGGAGTGACACTTGGCCATTCTAAAATTAAGGTGATCTAATTTTTGAAGGCTCAGCGGATTGTTGAGAAGGCGTGTCAAGCATATTTTGCTTTCATTCAAGATTCTAGTGTAAAGTTTCCATCCATGGTTTTTGTACCAATTGTAAGGGAGTTTCTGGAGATGTTTCCTACGGATTTGCCAGGCACACAACCAGATAGAGATATTGAATTTGGTATTGACTTGGTCGTAGGTGACCAGCCCATATCTATTCCACCATATCGCTTTGCTCAGCTAAGTTAAAGAAATTGAAGGAGTTGTTGCAAGATTGGCTTAATAAGAGATATAGTAGACTTAGTGTTTCTCCTTGGGGTGCCCTTGTGTTGGTTATGAAGAAGAAGTATGGTTCCATGAGGATGTGTATTTATTACAGGCAGCTAAACAAGGTTACCATCAAGAACTAGTATTTGTTTCCTTGTATTGATAATTTTTTTGATCCACTTCAAGGTGGTAAGGTGTTCTCTATGATTTACACGAGATCGAGTTATCACCAGTAGAATATTAGGTCTTCCGATATCCCTAAGAAGGCTTTTAAGAATCATTATGGTCATTATTAGTTCTTCGTGATGTCATTTGGTTTTACTAGCACTGCAGCGACATTTATGGATTTGTTGAATATGGTGTTCAAGACTTAGTTGGACTCTTTTGTGATTGTGTTCAATAATTATATCTTTGTATACTGATAGTAGGAAGGATCATGAGCTGCAGTTGAGATTAGTACTTTTGCCTTTTAAGGATTAGAAACTTTATGAATTTTTTTTGTGTCTTGTGCTGGTATTAAGGTTGATCCCAAGAAGATGGAGGTGGTTTAGAGTTGGCCAAGACCTGCTTCAAATACGAGGAGCAGGAGTTTTTTGGGTTTGATATGCTACTATCGTCGCATTATGGAGGGGTTTTCATTAACTACAACCCTATGACTAAGTTGTATCAGAAGGGTGCTCTTTTCTGATTATCTAACATGTGTAGGGAAAGATATCAAAATCTCAAGACTACTTCTGTTATAGCCCAAATGATGGTGTTGGCCAAGGATTCAGGGCCATATACTGTGTACTTTGATGCTTTGTATGTTGCTCTTGGTGCAGTGTTAATGCGAGGGAGTAGAACGGTTGCTTCTACAACAACAGTTGAAACCTTATGAGAAGAATTATCTAGTTCATGATATGGAGTTGGCTGCTATTGTTCATGCGCTTAAGATTTGGAGGCATTACATATATGGTGTGTTATGTGATGTTTACACTTATCACCAGAGTCTTCAACACTTGTTCAAGAAAAGGATTTGTATGCGAGGCCATGGAGATTTTGTCACGACCCAACTTCGCCCTCCGTGAATAGTCGTGACGGCACCTAGTCCCTATGACTAGGTAAGCCTAACAAATGTGGAAATGAAACAATTGCAGAAAGAAAATAATTAAAGTCGAGATAACAAAATGAAACAGTGTTTAAGATACCGCCCGCCATATAACAGTACAAGAATCTCAACCTTACAAACCCAAAATTCGGAACCCCATAAATCACAAGCTAAGAGTACATAAAAGGCTCTAACTCCAGAAATGTCTATCCACAAGGAAGATACAGAAGGGCTATACTAGAATAGAGAATAGAAACGGACTCCTCGGTCTGCGGACGCGACAAATATACCTCGAACTCTCTATAGAAGCTCCTCACCTCAAGGGTGATAAGACTGAGTGGAAGTACCTGGATTTGAATACACAAAAACATGTGCAGGAAAGGGCATGAGTACACCATAGCGATACCCAGTAAGTGCCAAGCCTAACCTCGGTCGCGTAGTGACGAGGAAGGTCAGGGCCCTACCGGTCATATACATATTTATAAGGAAAACGAAACTGTATAAAGTAACATAGTATAATGATAAGAATAACAACAATTACAACAGAGAAAAACATCACAGAAAGAATACAGATCAACACAGAGATAGCAGCCGGGGATCTACCAGGATATAGTCCTGTAGCCCCCAAATATAAATATCCAGCTACCGGGGATCTACCTGCATACCGTCCTGTAGTCCCCAAATGTAAATGTCTAGTGGATCTCCCGGGTGTCGTCCCTTAGTCCAACTCATAGTGCGCCGGGGATCTATCAGAATTCCGATCCATTGTCCCCAAATATAAATACCCAGTACTGGGGGAATCTACCAGGTGCAGTCCCGTAGTTCCATATAACTGTGCAGGGGCGTTTACCGTTATATCAATCCGTAGTCCCAAATAAATAGGCAAGGGGGAGCTACCGGAAAACCGCCCGTAGTCCCAAAGTAAACACACATCAAGAACACAAAGAATATTCAATTCAATCCAATTTCATACCAAGGTAAACAGGTAATTCTAACCTAGCATGCTCCACAGAATTAAGATAAAGCAGTTTGAGCAAGTAAAACAATTGAGTCATTTAGACATGCTTTCCTAAGCTAACAGTAGGCTTAAATTTCAAGTAGTGTAGACAGGGAGAAGTACACAATTATAGTTACTTAATGAAAAACTGGATTTTCAACAATTAGCACATGTACGCACTCGTCACCTCACGTACAAGGCATTTCATATATCAACAATACCAAATCCTAAGGGGAGTTCCCCCACACAAGGTTAGGCAAGCCACTTACCTCGAACTAGCTCAAAATCAATTCGATATCACGCTCTTGCCACGAGTACCCAACTCCGAGTGGCCTAAATCTAATCAAATACATTTCATAATGTAAATATAACTACAAACAATGAATTTAGCTAAAGGAATTGAAGCTAAGGTAAGAAAATAGAAAAACCCCTAAAAATCCTCCCCGGGCCCACGTCTCGAAATCGGGTAAAAGTCACAAATTATGAACACCCATTCAATTACGAGACTACCCACACTAGTTTCACTCAATTCCGACTCCGAATCGGCTTTAAAATTCCAAAAATTTATTTTATGAAGTTCCACAATTTTTTCCAAATTTTCATCCCAATCTCTGCTCAAATGATGAATCCAATACTAAAATCATGTATTTTAGCCAAAATTGAGTTAGAATCACTTACCCCCGAAGGTTTTCTTGAGAATCTCTCAAAAAATCGCCAAATCCCGAGCCCTATAGGTCAAAATATGAAATAAAACTCCAAGCCTCGTATTTATAGTGCACCTCTCGGATTCTCGTCACCGCTGACCGCGGTAAAACCACCACTGCCGCGCTTCTGGTGGCTGCACAGACAGGCCTTAGTATTTTGGCCAAAAGTTTCTCTAAAGATGTTCAAATTATGATTTCCTTATCTTTCTGGAGACTAGACACGAAGGTCTACAACTTTCATTTTTGAATCATCTCAAAATTCCTTGTAGATCAAAAGATATAGGTTTCCGAACTTAGACCAACGACCTGTGGATTCTTCATGACCGCGGACCGCGGAAAAACCTCCATCTCAGCTGTAAGACCTCCGCCTCAACGAAAAAACTTCCGCTTCAGTGGTAAGACTTCTGCCTCCAGCAAAGATTTAAGCATCAGATCCATTTTCTAAGCTCCGAAACGTCCGGACTCGCTCAAAACTCACCCGAAACACACCCGAGGCCCCCGAGACCTTAACCAAACATACCAACCAATCCTAAAACATCATACAGTCTTAATACAACCCTCGAATCATATCAAACAATGATGAAAAGTCGCATGTTTTGGATTTAAGCACAGTGTATATATATGAGAATCTGGCTTATCTAGAAGAGCTAGTGGCCAATTCGGGATAGGCATGTAGCAACCCTATTACGAGGGTGCTACTTACAAAACAAATCTAATTTACTACTTACAACATTTAGAAGATTTTAATCATTCATAATAATGTAATAGAGAAAATAGGCCCATGCGATAATGGTCTCAAAGTGCAGTATTTATTTTTGAAAATACACTTCGTTAAATTTCTTAAAGGAAATAGAATGTCAAAGTATCAAGATAATTTGATACAACCATTCCTGAATAATAAACACGTTAAAGCAACTTCCAAACGAAATTATACTTGTCATTCAACATCACTGCAGGTTTGTATTGCTAGCAAGCATAAAGAAAAACTTGTCTTTTCCTTTAACATATTTACAATACAAGGTTTAAATTTAGCATATTACAAGACCTAGGTTACTAACACACCCTTAAACGGCAAAACTAGTCACCAAAATTACATACGTAAGTGTAATATATAGATCATGTACAAGTCCCAAACTATATAAAACCTAGATGCATATGCAAATGTGATCTCCACAAAAGCTCCCGAAAGGTTTACTCCAAAAAGGTCTTCTTCAAATCTCTTCTCGCACATTACCTACGATAGAATACAACTATCACTAAGCATAAAGCTTAGTGGTGTATAAAATTTAGGCTTGGAGCCATTACATTCTCCAATTCCCTTTTTTCAATCATGTGTATCTCAAATGAAACATAACTTTATATAATGTAAACAAATATATCAAAAGTATCGAATATCAAATCTTGAAGTGTTTCCAAATATCAATAACAATGTTCAAGATTCAAGTGTCAAGAAAGTGCTTACTATCAATCCAAGAAAGTTTGCCAAATATCCATTTTTTACCCAATATGTACATCATGCCATCACACTAAGCATAATTAGATATCAAGATGGACCGAAGCATCAAACAAGTAGGGTTAAAACCATATAGTCAAGAAAATAAAGAACCATATTAAAATTGGCTTTCTAATTAGCGCTTAACACGGGTAATTTTTGTAATTTAACACGAACCAAATGTCCAAAGTCAAGATGGAAAAAGATCTAAATCAAGAGTTTGAAGGACAAAGTCACTGCCACAATAAGGACAATATCATAACAAGGATGCAAAATTATCAAAAAATCTGTACAAGTGGGTGAGTTAGCGAATATCTTGTAATACTTCATATAACATTAATACCACGATATAAATTGAAGACATGGGAAACAAAAGCTCAAGTTATTTCAATACATTCCAGCAAGTAAAAAGAGTA
The DNA here is from genome assembly GCF_001879085.1 of Nicotiana attenuata. NCBI lineage: Eukaryota > Viridiplantae > Streptophyta > Magnoliopsida > Solanales > Solanaceae > Nicotiana > Nicotiana attenuata. The sequence goes on from NW_017670999.1 coordinate 64,574, forward strand.
CAATCTCATGTTTATACACAAACCTTGGTGTTTTACCACAAAATATTTCAAGCACATCTTGAGGACGTTCGAATCATATACATCATAGACCAACAAAATCCGTCCACTTCCTCAAGCACTTCCCCTTAGATTTTACAAGGGTATATATACTTTAAATACATAATAAAATATCTATATAAGTTCAGGACAGTACCACTGTCTTGTGCTGTGACTTGGTTTTGAAGATATAAAAGGAAAAACTAGACTGCGTGGTCTTCATTAAAGTTGTAGATATATGTTTTTAGGGACTCATGAAATCTTGAAACATCCCAAAATTAGTTTCTCACAAAAGCTTATGCTCAAAATACTAACAGTGGGACATGGAGGGTTTGTAAAACAGAAGATCTGGGCAGCACCTGCCCTATACTTAATCCCCCCTTTTTGGGTAAATACAAACAAAACTAGGTTTTGGAGCCTGAATAAAATTTCTAGAGCTATGAAATGGATTCAGATAAGTATGGATCACTTTAAAAGGAGTTTTTTACAAAGAGATATGTTAAAACTACGAACAGTGTGCCACTTTAAAAATGTGTTTGGTAAACTTACCTCAAAGGTGAGAAGTAACTTGCGGATCAAGCAAGACAAGTCTTGTGGGTGATTTGGTGGGAGAATTTGATATGAGAAAAGGAGGTTTTGAGGTTTCATTTTGCTGGAGAAAACGTAATTTGAAGAGGTGGTTAGAGATATCTTCACAAGGATGATGTATATCACCTCGGATAAGGATGAGCAAAAGGTGGCTGCCCAAACTTTTTCTTATTTGGATAAATAAAACAGCGTGGATGCCTAAAACTTCAAATATATAATGTATTTTATAGCAATTTATCAATGACATTAAGTGTTGAACATAGCAACACCATGAATTCTTTGTACATATCAACACAATCTAAAGTAAGCAATGTTTATGTATCGTCAAATTCATGTTTGATAAGTGCGAAGTAAAATTTATCCTCGTTATACAGATTGTCAATTGAGAATGCAAATATTAGTCTAAAAATATTAGGGTGTTAGAAGGCAGGTTCAGAAGCCGAGGTTTAAGGAGATCGTGTCAATGAAGGTTATATGGAGAGGCCAACTAAGCTAAGAGACTACTTGGGAGATCCAGTCAGATATGAAGAGTAGATATCCACACTTTTTCAGAAGGATAGTTATGTTTCTAAATCCATTCGAGGATAAACATTTAATTAAAAGGGTAGAGAATGTAACGACACGACCTAGCGCTTTGACTGTTAGAGACTTGTTTTCCTTTTTTATGTTTTCCGCACGTATATTTGTTTTTATATGACTTAAAGGGATGGTTGTTTTGTTATCCCGAGGTCCGGGAGTGATTTGGAACACTTACTTTCTAATTTGAGGCTTGGAATTGGAAGAGCTGACCAAGGTTTTACTTTTGAGAAAATGACTCCGGATTGATGATTTTGGATTCCAATAGATTTGTGTGATAATTTTTGAAATAGGAATATGTTCGAATTTGGTTTTGGATATTTCTAGAAGATTTTGACTCTATTTGCCGAATGTTCGCAATTTGAAGGATTGGAGAATTCATAAGTTTGACCTACTGTTGACTTCGAGGCTATCCTATTCTAATTATTGTCTCGAGACTTGGGATAGTTTCTTGTTGTTGTATGGAACTTGTGTGCATATTTTTGTTGAGATCTGAAGTGTTTAGTCATGAATTAGGTGCTTTGCTGAAGTTTCGAAGTTTATGAACTTAAATGAGTGTTTAATATGTTATTTAGCCTTTGATTCTTAAATGTGATGTTTTCTTATGTGTTTTGAGGCCCTGTATAGGTTGGAGTAGTATTTATGAAGTTGTTGGTAAGATTTGACCTATGGGGATCGGGTGCGCATCGGATCATAGAGCATGTTTTAATTTGGTTGATGTGCTAGTGTTTGGTATGCCTTGCGATTGTGGAGTTTGTCTCGAAATTGTGATGAAGGACTTGGGGATGGTCCAGTTGTTCATCGCTTTGGCGATAGGGAAGTCTCAATTGCGAAGAAAGAGGTGAGCACTGAAGCTTAGCCATGTCGTTCGCAAAGGGGTAGACGCATCCATGGAGAAGGCTGGGTTTAAGGCCTCCATGTCTGCGGAGCTTGAGGTCGAGTTTGCAAAGGGTGTGAGCCAAGAGTGCATAGCGATTGCAAGGGTCTCCTTGATCGCGAATGAAGATATTTTGTTGAGGCTATTGTGCTTCACGTCGCGAAGGGTACCACTGGGGGGGGGGGGGGGTTTGTTTTTGAGTTCTAGTTTCGGGACATAGCTTATTTTTCAGCATTTTGAGTTTTGGAGAGCGTGAGGGGGAGATTCTTTAGAGGCATTTCATTTGAATCTTGGAGGTAAGTATTTACACTTGGATTTGATCGTATATCTTGATTACCCATGTATTTTTACACCTAAAACATGGAATTTTGAAGTGAAAATTTGGGGTTTTGCTAAAAGTTTAGAAAGTAAAAATTGAGGTTTTGATTATTTATTTTGACTTGAATTTTAAAAATAAATAAATATTTTGACCCCTGGGGTTGTAGGTAAATGGGTGCTATCCCTAGATTCGGGATTTTGCCACTTGGGCGCGGGTTGAGTTTTGTTGACTTCTTTGAAGTTGACTAAAGATAGAAGTTTATGTTTGGAGTTGAGTTCTATGAGTTTATTTGGCCTATTGAGCATTATTTGGCTAGATTCTAGTCGGGTGGAGGTGATTTTTAAAGAAAAGGCGATTTTTTAGGGTTTATTTGGCTTCAAAAAGTAAGTATCTTGACTAGGCTTGGCTTGAGGGAATCCACCTTAGGAGATGGAACTTATTTGATTATTTGCTATATTTGGGGGCGTTGTATATACCTGGTGGCTTGCATTTGTACGAGTGCCATGGGTGACACATGGTCGGGTAGATTTCTAGGCTATTTTATTCATTGATTTATATTCATATGCTATTTGTGGCTTATTATCTCTCTTGAATGAATACGTGAGCTCTCTTTATCATGCTAGAAATCATGCTTCGGCAATTATTGCCTTGTTGATTGGAAATGTCTGTTATTGTCATCATGTTCTACCCGTGGTTGTTGTAATAATAACGTTCACTAGCCTACTTCCTTATAATGTATATTTCTCTTGTCCATACATCTTCTTATGCATTATTTACGGCGCATATGCCTGCCTTTTATATGTGAAGACTCTTTATATGGAACGAGATTGAGGCACGTAAGTTGTTCGTGCAATTGACATGGTTAAGGCACATAAGTTGTTCATACAAGTGATATTGTATGAGCACATGAGCTGTATATGCACGTGATCTTATTATGATCAAATAATTTTTCTGTACAACGCATCTGTTTCTCCTGACACCTATTGTACCTTGGGCCCTATCTGCGCAGATTTGTTGGATACTGAGGGAGTGTCGGATGTAAGAGAAGTCTTATTCACGCATACACATTATGGACTCTTATATTGTGCATTTATGTTAATGCTCTGTGATGCATATCATCTTTATATGTTGATTCGGTGAATTCACATTTATTATTTGAAAGCATGACGTTGTTGTCGTTAATTGTACTAGATCATCGTATACACTATTTTAGCTAGATTCTTGTGTTGTATTTATTTATTAATTGTTGTGGTTAGGATAGTAAATATTAATTGACCAATCTTGCCACTAATTCACAAAGGTTAATCTTGATATTTACTGAGTACATTGGGTTGGTTGTATTCATACTACACTTCATAATATTTTTGTGCTGATCCAGGTGTTGGCACTAGCAGAGTTGAGGAGTAGACCATTGCAGTTCTAGGAGATTCTAGGTTTTGCAGCTCGTTCATCCGCAGACCTCAAAGTCACATTCTTTTCCTATTTTGAGACTCTTATTTATTTCACACGGCGTCGTATTATTCACACTATTTTATTTTGATACTTTTAGAGCTTATCTACTCGTCGACACAAGTTTCTAGGGGATTGTATTAGTATTTCTGCTTGTTGGTGCTATTGTAGATTGGTTTATTCTATGAATCTCAATTGGACTTGTTATATTAATTTAATTATGCTATTATTCGGTTCTTTTTTTAATTGTTCGCCTAACTGGCGTTTTAGGTTCCTATCACGACTATTTGGTGTGATTTCAGTTCGCGACCCGGAAAAATTTAACCATAACTATTAATAAAGAAGAACTCTAGACCACTAAACAAAAGTTCAAGGGAAAATTTGATTATTTTTCCTAAATTATTTGTTTGATATACACATCGAGTGTAAATAAATATCTACCACAAAATTTATATCTACTTGAAATGTTATTGTGAAAGTATAGAAAAAATACCACCATATGGATACACAAGAGACTTACCTCACAAATAATGATCACATCTCTCTTATGCAAACCCTAATAGCTCCAAAAATTTCATACACTTATTAAAGCCTAACACATGGAATATCCCCGTGCAAACACAACCCCTCGCGGTCAAACATTTTGAATATTTAGATGGAGAACCTGTGGTGAAGTGGAAAAAGCAAGATGTTCAATCCTCAATCATCCAACCACAATTACAATATGCAGTACTAGGAAAATTTTCATACGGAATACCTGTTATTGAAGAACTTCGAAAGGCTATTCCTATTCATTGCGATACTAGATAGCCTTGCTCAATTGGTTGAAAATAATCACGCACTGTTAGGTTAGCTTTGAATGAAGACTATGTTAGTGTATTGTCGAATCATGCTTTCTACTTGAAAGCTGCTAGAGAGTTTTGGCAGATGAGATGCATCAAATGGAATCCATGCTTAAGGTATGACTCAGAAACTTAGACTGCAATTGCATGGATATCCTTTCCTGAACTCCCCCTATTGTTTTTTGCTAAGGAATATTTATTTTAGTTAGCCAATGCTGTTAGTGATCCTTTACATGTTGATTTTGTTACACACAATAGTAAGAGACCTTGTTATGCTAAGGTTAAAGTATAGGTTAATCTCCTTGCTAGTTTACCAAAATAAATAAAATTATTAAGGAAGATGATGAAAAAAGGGAATAGGGAATCAATGTTGATTCAAATGAAGTATGATTACATGCCTAAATATTTTAAGACTTGTAGAAAACATGGTCACAATGAGATGGAGTGTTGGATAATTAATCTAGAACTTCACAAAAAACTTGAAGAAAGCGAAAAGGAACATACAAATGAAAAGCAGATTGTAGGGACAACAGTAGCTACTACTATGTAACGACCCGACCAGTCATTTATGCATATGAGTCTGCTCCCTTTATTTGATGCTTTAATATGTTTGTTTGTTATTTTATGACTTGCGGAGGTGGTTGGTTTGGCTTCGACGAGGTTTCAGAGTAAATTGCGACGCCTAGCCTCATTTAGGAAACGTAAGTTATAAGAGTTGATCAATGTTCTACTTTTGAGTTCACGGTCTCGGATTGGTGATTTGTTTGTTCGAATGGGTTTTATATTGTTATTTTGGACTTAGTCGTATATTGGACGTGAAGGTTCCTAGGATGTTTTGGCTATATTTTCAGAAAGTTAACAATTTAAAGGTTTCGAGTATTCATAAGTTTGATAGGGAGATGATTTTGATGATACAGGACTCAGATTGATGTTTCAGAACATGGAATAGGTTCATATAGTGGTTTGCAACTTGTGTATGATGTTCGTGCGGAATCCATAATGTTTAGGCTAGTGTGTTCAGCAAAGTATGAAGGTTTGGAAGTTAAGATATGGATTTTTGGTCTACGATTCATATATCTGGTGTTATTCGTGATGGTTCGGGTCTTTGAATGAGTTTTGACTAGATATTTGGACTTGTTGGTATGATGGAACGGTGTTCTGGGAGGCACGGTGTGGTTCATATTGATCTCCTATTATTTTATTGCATGCTGGTAAAATAAGTTCTGGTGTGTCGCACCTGTGGAGGTTGTCACACAAGTGCGAGGTCACATAAGTGGCCCAAGTAGTGCATCTTCGTAATTGAAGAAGCAGTGAAACATGCATAGAAGTGAAGATTGGCCCGGTCTTGGCAGTCGCATGTGCGGGCGTAGCTACACATAAGCACGGGTGCACCTGCGAGTGCTGAGCACAGACGCACCTTCCTACAAGTGGACAATGTAACGTAAAAGTGAAGGTGGATTGCTTGGTTTGAGCTGCATCAACAAGAGAGATATCATTTATGTGAAATATTTTGTTCAATACATGATTTTGGACTGAGATTTGTGGCACAAAAGAAAATTTAATGCAAATGAAACAGAGTTATGGCACACAGGACATGATTAACAGATATTTTATTAAAAATGAGCTATCAAGCTACTTTTTGCACTTGGATAAGTATTTGTCCTGGTAGAGTCAGGTGATTATCCATGTTGCTTTTTGCCATGTGAGCATGTTGCTACATGGTTTGTGTATTGGTTCGACACATGGATTTTTATTAGGTTATGGTGATACATGGATTGTGTATCGTGGTACATACATTTTGTACCGGTTAGGTAAGGGATATATTTTGAAAATGCATAGATATCCTTGACTCATTTTGGAGTATTCTTTTAAATACTAATTACTGCAGGACATCTGTATATGCTAGTTAGGAGCCTCGATTCCGTCAATTGAAGCATGCCATCTTTAAATAGCGTTATGATTATCTCTTGAATTGGAATAGCATGCTTTTTACATATCAGCTATTGATATCTTTGATACTTGTTATTAATGAAAATTACTTTTTTGGTTCTAAGTTCTATTATTTATATCTATGTTGTAAGTATCCTAATGCCATATCCTCGCCACTACTTATTCGAGGTTAGACTTGATACTTAGTGTGTACAGACTATGATCTACTCATCTTATGATTTTGCACATCTGTTTGTGCGGATCCTCGATTGGGTAGTAGAAGAGCCTTTTGTTGATCCTAGGTGTTCGCTAAAAGACTTAGAGTGAGCTTCACTCCATGAATTCATTTCGGAGCACCCGAGTCCTTCTCCTTTTACCATTCCCAATCTATTATGTTATTTCAGATAGTTTTGATCATGTATTCAGACATGTACTTATTTAGTAGTTGCTCATGTACTTATGCTACCTAGTCCTTGGGGGTTGTGGTATTTTGGTCGTATTCGGGCCATGTTATGATTGTATCATATATTTTACTATTTTGACATTATTCTTGTATTTATTTATGATATGACTCCACTAATTAAAGGAATCTGAATTATGTTTTTTTGATCGTGAGTAATCTATCTTAGCGAGTACAACTAGGCGCCATCACAGCCTAAGGTTGGATTATGAGTCGGTACAAGTTGGTAATAGAGCCCAAGGTTGAGTAGGTGTCACGAGCAGGTCTAGTAGAGTCTCATGGATCAGGGCGGAGATGTTTCTATTTATCTCCGGGAGGCTGCAAGATGTTTGGAAAATTCTCTTTCTTTCATTCTCTATCATGCAAATTATTTATACCGATGTTTGAATCTTTGCTCTTCTATTCTCACGCTGATGGTGTGGACCCGTTCATTATGATTAGCTGAGCCGGGGCAGCACTCCATGCCAGATCCACGAGAGGTTGGGGAAGAGGTAGAGGTAGGGGTGGAGCACACGCCACAACTAGAGGCCCTGTTGGAGCAGCCACTTTGGCGCCATAGGTAGCTCTCGCTGAGGAGCAGGTTCTTGATTAGGGTGAACCGGCTGGACCATCTAAAGTTAAGGGGTTTATCGCAGCCCCAGTACTTTAGAATTCCCTTGTTTGTGTTGTTAGGATTGTGGAGGGTTTGTCACATACAAGAGTACTTCCTCTGAAGCCGGCTACTTCTCAGTTCGGGGGAGGGGCACATGCTCACATTACTCATACTCCTGCGAAGGTTGCTGCCATGTATCATACACCCTGAGTAGTACCAACTAGGGGACATCCTCCCATGGTTGCTGTTAGGCTAGTAATGGAGGCCGCTACGTCTGAAGAGCAACATAGGAAGTCTGATCGGTTGAGGAAGATGGGTTTGCACAGTTTGATTGTGATCCTTTGGCTGATTCACAGGATTTCTTTGATGGGTGTCAAGAGATTCTACGGAATCATGGCTTGAACGGTTACACATATTTTTAACTTTAGTCTTTTAGGGATATTCATATATTCAACATAGTCTCATATTTTCTTTTGGTTTAGCTAATCTTCGTGAGCTTATCAATTCATGACCGAGGGTTATGCCTCCTTACTTCTGGCCGTTGAATATTTTGCAAAATTTCTATCAATACTAAGCTGCCTACATTTCGGCATTACATCCTTAGCTTATGTTCTAAAGCCCCATTGAACTGTGTCACTAATGTCCCCGCTGAGCTCTTAATAGTGGTTATTGGGATATTGGAACTAATACCGCCATGGTATGTGATTCTTTGCATGGTGTCGTTTGTTTACAAGGTTAATACCATCCATCTTTGCTGGCTCGCACATTCCATTACAACGTGATTTAACCCTCAAAGGTTATTTGTTACCACATAAGTTCACATGAATTCATTGGTTGCAGTCCCTTTTCCTCCATAGCTCCTATCTCCCTATCCTCCTCGCGCTTATGTCTTAATGTTACTAGTAGACTGTCAATACCATTAAGTCATTCCTTGGATTTCCAATGTCATATATCAACCATATAACTTTCATGGCTTCTTGGCCTTTCTTGTCACTGTTCTCTTCCTTATTGGAATCACAATTCGTAATGTCAATCTCAGGGTTCTATAATTTACTCGTCAACTTAATTTAACTTGGGTTCTTCTGTTTTTTGTTGCAATTTCTGGGTATTGCCCACGATTTTATTATTATTCTGATGTTGAAGGGTACTTGTTTATAACTTGAGGGTGGTTTATGTCATCGTACTCAACGCGATGGTGTCTTTATCTATTTAAATAGTATAGTTTCCCATTTTTTAATATCCTGCCATATTCTCTCTGTGGTTGTTCTCTATGTGCGAGGTGCTAACATCATGGTGGTACTATTCATGAAGGTTATAATTCCTTTAGTTCCTTCGACCAATTGGTCAAAAGATCTCCTTTTTTTACTACCTATAGTACCGTCACATCCTTAATAGGAACTACACCTAAATTCCTCTCCGTATCCTAAGTTCTACAGTCTCGGGTTAGAGCTTACTGCACTTTCTGGTTTTATGTTTAATATAAAGAATATTCTCTACTAAGGTTGAAGGAGTGCTATCATGAAATGAAACTTTATACGGCATTTTGTTACCTTGTCAAAACTTCCATTGTTCTTGGCCAAGTTGCAACTCGGTATCTTTTTGGCTTGTTCTGCTTTCCTTGTCCGTTCGTCCTTGTCCTGCAATCATAATAGTTTCCTTGGGTCCATGCTCGTTTATTTAAGTAAAGGATTCAGTTGTATTCCGTTCCTTAGTTTCCTTCTAATTAATTCATCATCCGTATTTACGTGCTCCTCCCACATCATCACATATCCTTACCTTGCTTGCTTGCAGTCTTACACATCCTTGCCTTGCTTGCTTGATTGCAATCTTACCTCTCTTTGTACTCATCAAGCGGATCACCTTTTTTCTTAGACGTTCTACTACGTTGACCCCCCTCCCCAAGGGGACACTAGCATTTTTGATTCTTGTATTTTATAGGTCTAATTTCTACTCTCACATCCTATTATGGTTCTTCTTCCTTGGCGACTTAATACTTTCCAAGATATGCTTCTTCGGTTGAGGCAATTCACGTGTTGTCCGGATGTATGGGGTGACATATGTCTGGTTGAAACCCTAGAATTATATATCTTGTAGTATGAGGCTTCCTTGTGAAAACTATAACTTTGTTTAACTCACCATGGTCGGCCCCACCATGTTACTTGTTCTTGCTTTATGAAATCGGTCACTTCTATGATTATTACCCTACTAAGTTGCATCAAAACTCTCCACATCTAGAACTTGCCTTTAGGTGAAATTTCCACCTCTGATTAGTTATATTTGAATAGTTACTTCACTTTCTTACTATTGATTTAAGGCAATACCCTAATAAGCCAGGCTTGCAAGAACTTGTCCTTTATGTAATTTACTAGTCTAGTCGGCTAGGGCTAGGTATGTTCTTAGAACTACACGACTTGCTGTCACACAATTAAAATTTTCCTTCGAGTCTTGTCGTCACCGTTTCTCTTTATAGTTTCCTTGCCTTTACTTGTCGTGAAACATTTGGTTTTTCAGTAGTCCTTCATTATCAATTTGCCTTATGTTTATTCTAAAGCTTCACGTGATATTCTTACATTTCTAATTCCTCTTGCCTTAGGTAATCTTATTTGTGGTCTTCTCATATATCTCTGTCGCTTAACCCTCTAATTGTAGGGTTTCCTGAGATACTTTCCTATCATGTCCTTTTTGTCCGCCTTTAGTGATTCTATCGCGTTATAAATCATCGAGTGTCATATGTTACCTTTTAACCATATCTATCCCTATTAATCATTACCAGGATCAAGAATAATGTAATTATCTTCGTATGAATCTCGTATCTTTATATCGTAACATTATAGACGTTGAACACCGTAATTCTTATAAACCATTCTCTATTTCTCATTTCGTTACTTGTACCTCACCTCTAACTTATAAGAATTTTGAATCTTATCGATTACTCATAATACTCGTTACTTACATTTGCGTAGATGAACTTTAACTATCAGTCTACCACATATACGTATCCTTTTCGTGACCCTTTTATAAGGAAAACACAACCTTTATCTAATCATACCGTTACCTTACTAGTCAAGCGCTCCTATTTTACCCTTCAATCGCAATACAAGCGTGGTCTTAACTATCATTCAACTAAAAATCCCATGTAAGTCTCTCCCTTTAAGATTACTCTTTTCCCTTTTTAGCCCTATCGCCAAAGCCTTATGAATTATCATCACAATATAACATATGACATTTCCAGATCACAACTAAAAAGTATAAGGCTCACTCCGGTACTGAGATCTCGATGCCTGTGAACCTTGCCTTGGCCCTACCCTAGAGCCCTGATTTGGCACAAACCATTCTATCATCAGCGGAAAAAGTCCTCCAACCCGTTGTCCTTCTACTTGTTGTTTGTCACCGCTTGGGAATCCTATAAAAGTACCCACTATTATTACCCTCATGGTCAGACCAATACCCTTTTCTGGGTCATGTTCTATGGACATTGGCAAATCCTGGTTAACTGACTCCCAAGATTGTGCACTTCTTAATTCCTCAGAAGACCCCACATCCTCTGGAGAGCTATCATAGTACGGGGTCCGAGGATCCACTTATCTAGTAACCACTTGTGTTGCCCTCCTTACTTGTTGCTCAACTAGGGCAACAGGGAAAATTGGTGATAGTGGAGAGCTTCCTAGATCCTCTATTACCATCGGGTTCGGAGACTCCCGTAGTGGTGGCTCATCTCGTATCTCAGATGGATTTTTCTCGACAAAGGGCATAATCTCAATAGAGGACATAACCTCAGACGGGTCTGTCTCAATGGAGTAACTTACTCCCACCTCCATGTCCGTCGCAGCCGTTGGATCACCTCTAGTCTTTCCCGTGGAAGTCAGCTCTCAGGTATAAGACAAACAAGGATTAGGGTTAAAATTTTCATTTCTTATGACTCGTTTCTATCGCACGATCTAGAACATGAAGGAAAAGTAACAATCCTAAATGCCCCGTAGCCTCCTGCTAATACGTGTGGTGTGCAACAAACCCATAAACAAGACTCTAAAAGACACCGCATGTAGACATCCCTAGGACAGATCCTGTTGAGTGAATTCAATATTGTCTACGTAACTCAGAAAGTAGTCAAAGGACAAGCACTAGCGGATCACCTTGCTGAAAACCCTGTGGATGGAGAATACGAGCCCCTAAAGACGTATTTTCCATATGAAGAGGTATCATTCATAGGAGAAGATATTGTAGAGTCCTATGATGGTTGGAGAATGTTTTTCGACGGAGCAGCAAATTTCAAAGGAGTTGGCATAGGAGCAGTCCTAGTATCAGAAACTGGTCAGCACTATCTGATATCCGCCAAGCTCGGATTCCCGTGCACCAACAACATGGCCGAGTACGAAGCCTGCATCTTAGGGCTTAAGATTGCCATTGACATGAACATCCAAGAGTTGCTAATAATTGGGATACAGACCTACTCATACATCAGATACGAGGAGAATGGGCGACCAAAAATTCCAAGATACTCCCTTATATGCACCATGTACAGGAGTTGAGGAAAAGGTTCGCAAAGACAGAGTTCCAGCATGTTCCCANAAATCCATCAATTCACATCGAATTCAAGCCTAAGTTTTCTAAAAACTTCCGAAATGCGCTTTTGATCAAAAACCCAACCAAACCACGTGCGAATGACCTGAAATTTTGCACACACACCCCAAATCATATAACGAAGCTACAGCAACTCTTGGAATTCCATTCCGACCCTCAGATCAAAATCTCACCTACCAACCGGAAATCGCCAAAATACTAACTTCACCAATTCAAGCCTAATTCTACACCGGACCTCCAAAACCAATCCCGATCACACTCCTAAGTCATAAATCACCTCCTGAAGCTAACCGAACCATCGGAAAGACCATCCGAGCCCTCTAACTCATAAGTCAACATCCGGTTGACTTTTCCAACTTAAACCTTCTTCAAAGAGACTAAATATCTCATTTCTTACCAAATCCAATCCGAATGCAAACTAAACAACTTGATCACATAAAACACGGATAACGAAGCATAAAAACATATTCCTCTATGAGTATCATCATCATATCATACCCGATCGTAATTGGCTCGGTAAAATGTACTCGGCCATCATAAGGCTCATTCCAATAGTACCCATCCATGTGGAGCTCGGTAAAACCTAAATGATCAGCTTTTACCACAATAGGCGGTATACTCGGCCGACTATACCGCATCTCGGTAGAGTAAAATAGATACGTATATATAATTCATGTTGGATTCATGGAATCACACTCTGACCCTTTGGAAGTGACGTACGATCGGTAAGCTCCGTATATGTTATTAGAGCTAACTCGTCAACGTGAATCTTATAGCAATCAGGAAAATACCAACAATATTTGATACATAAGAATAAGATAAGCAACATAGACATCAACCTTTCCATTAGAAGGGAAACAACGTAAGTACTGCTAGCTTCTAAGAGTGGAGTATCTTTGGAAGCTCATTCGTTTACATTACATAAAATTGGAGTCATGCAAAAGAAAAAAAGTGATATCCTCACATACCTTGTATTAAGGTAAGAAATACACCTACCCTTCATCACAACATCATCCCCCTTCCATTTTATAACTGGCTCATTTGGAAACTCAAACCTAATAGTTCTGGTTCGGCAATCATGCTTGGAAAAACATGAATAAAGCCAGTCCATCCCCATTATTACATCAAAATCAACCAACCCCAACTCAATGATATCGACCATGGCATCCTGAGCACGTACCATGACAACACAATCCCTATAAACCTCTGCAGCAACAATAGACTCACTAATCGGTGTAGATACACATAACGACTCATGAAGCTATTCATGTTCTGTCCTAAATTCCATAGCAACATAATGAGTAACAAATGACAAAGTGGAACTAGGACAAAAAACGGCATATACATCATGAGATTCGACAATTAATACACTACCCCGAGCTCTGGGTACCACCCCTAGTTGCACCAAACCATGCGGACGCTGAAGTGCCTCGAGCTGGTAGAGGTACTGCAGATGTAGTAGCTGCAGAACTAGCTGGCTGTTTCGTACCCCTGCTCACACTCTAGTGGGATGAATGACAATCCCTTTGAATGTGACCCCTTACACTGCACCTGTAGCATATGGCTTGATCCATGAAGCAAATCCCAAAGTGTATCTTCCCACTCCTAGGGCATGGGGGCCTCTGCTGCTGCTGGAATCTCCCTCCAGGGCGACCCTACTGGTGGGGTCCCCTGTTGCCCTAACTCGACCTAAAATGACTACACTGCTATTGAATGGGCCCCGATGGCTGTGCACTAACCGAAGACTGAACAAAGTACTAGGATGGCCCTGATGATCCTCCCCTAAATGAGGACCTACCAACTATTGATACCCAATTCCCCCCCCCCCGTATATTTTTATATGCAAAATACCTTTCAAAATAGCATATGTATGCATATATACGTATGCCTAGGTGTTTTATTATTATTATTATTATTATTATTATTATTATTATTATTATTATTATTATTATTTTTTAAATTAATTTATTGCCCTATTTTATCAATATAAAATCAATAATTATTTCTCAAATTATCTTTTTGTGATTAGTTTATTTTATTCTCATATTTACACCAAAATATAGCTAAGGNAAATCACATGCTCACAACTGCCCTCTTTGCTCAAAAACGCGAAGGATTTTCGGGCAAAGATAAAATGAGCAATTACGAGCGATTTTTGCCCGTTCGAAACTCCATGGGAAGCATTTTTTGGAAAAAGTCTCACCGAACCTGTTGATACCCAATTTCCCCCCGTATATTTTTATATGCAAAATACCTTTCAAAATAGCATATGTATGCATATATACGTATGCCTAGGTGTTTTATTATTATTATTTTAAATCAATTTATTGCCCTATTTTATCAATATAAAATCAATAATTATTCCCCAAATGATCATTTCTCTGATTCATTTATTTTATTTTCATATTTATACCAAAATATAGCTAAGGTAATTTTTTGCATATTTTTTACAAATTTATTTAGTATTTTAAAGCTAAATTGCATGTAATTGGAATATTAGCCTATTTTAAGAATTAATTGCGTTTATAATTGTAAAATTGATTCCAGTATTTTTAATTCAATATTTATACCTTATTAATTAATTTAGTACCTTTAATTTGTTTTCACATATGATTTTGCTATTTATAAAATAATAAGGGAAAAATGGCTATTTAAATACTAGCCCTAACCATTTCAATTTTAGCCTAAAACACCCCCCCAATTAAACCCAATCCCAATCCCAAATTACCCGGCCCAATTCCTAAATTACCCGCCCCTGAGCCACTAAAATAACCCGCCCGGACCCCTTCTTTAATCACAGCCGTTGATCTAACAGATCAACAGCTGACATGCATTCTTTCCTTTTTTAATTTACCAAACCCCCCAACCCTAAATCATTTTCAATTATCCGCCGCCTCTGAAACCCTCCCCTCTCTCAAACACTCTCGAACCTTCTGTAACCCTAGCCACCTCCGCCCTGAAATCCACCGGAATCTATGGCCATCGAAGCTATAGGAGTCTTACACCTACCTCCTGGTGCTCTTACGTGCCTGATACCTGAAGATTCGAGGCCTGACTATGAAGGGTTGAACCCAGACCACCGTCGATTCGAGGTCTCAGGGTCATCTCCGTCCTTGCTCCGGCATACCATGGTTGTTTGAGCCTGGTTCTGACCTCTCCGACGCAGATCGGTGACCTCTCAAAGTTCTTCTAGAAAACCTCTTGTTTTACTATTTTCCTTCTACTGAGCCCTGTTAAAGTTCTTCTAGAAAACCTCTTTAAGCATGCTTCTTCTACTGTTCCTATCAGTATTTTTCCTTGAATGCTTCTACTGTGTTTGCATGTTACTTTGTTATCATGTTTTCTTATGAGTTTCTGCTGCAGAAGGGAACATGCAAAAGGTTTCAGTTCTGAAACCTCTGAGCCTGTTTCAACTACTTGCCTTCTCATCTCTGTACTTAATTCAAGGTGGAAACCCTAGAATTTGGGGATTCCGCCAAGTTTGATTGTGGGATTTGATTGAACTAGGGTTTTATTTCAAAACCCCTAATTCTTTCAGACCAACTTCAAGACTTTGAAGTTTGGGGCTTCCTTGTTTTCATGTGATTTTGACCTTTTTACTTCTACACTGGATTTCTCTATATATTTTACAGTAACATGCCAGTCATCTTTCATGCTCACATGGTCTTTATATATGATGAATTTCCCTCTAAATGGCTTTCGAATTTGCAATTAGTTCAAGCTTCCTTCTGAATATAGCCTGATTGATTTCTTTCCATTGTTTACTGATTTTCTCTGTTACTCGACCTAAGTAAAACCCTTCTTCACTTTTTCTGACTTGGTTCATTCATACACAATCTCGGACCATTTGATTTACTGGTGGTTAATTGATCTTCTTACCTTATTTGCACAAACCGTGTACTTCAAAACCTTGTCCTTAAATAACCTTTTTATGTATGTGCCCTTAAGTGCATGTTGTGAACAAAGTGTTTATTCAATTTCTTTCCTTAATTGGTTTTTACCCGTTCGAATCTGAATCCCTTAATTAAAGGGAGTGTTGTGTAATTGATTGACAATCAGTTCTTCAAATATTTTCTTACCTTATTTCCTCATGATTCATACACTATAAATACACGACTCTTTAACACATAACACACACGATTTAACAATCCTCCACTTCACAATTCACAATCTCTTCTGAACTCTTACTCTCTTTCTTGTCTGCACTGTGGCTTATACAAGACTACTGCATTTTCTCTATTTGTTTCTTTGAAACTTGTATGTCCTAATTTAAGTTTCAGCATCACCAAAATGTGTTCACTTACAGCTTTTATACATGTCTACTTTATTGTTTCTGTGTAAATTAAGTATGCTCATATCTTTATGTCTGTTTCTGTTATGAATCCTTGCTCCCCTACCCTATTGCCCCTATGTGTTTGAGAGTTGTGGCTTAAGGCATGGCAACATGAATTGTTGTCATGAATTAAGTTTGACCCAATGGGGTCTTAACCTCTATATAAATAGGCTGGAGGGTGTGCCAGCATATCCCATTGCTGGGTGTGCCCATCAGCCTGCTTTTCTTTTGCTCTTGCAAATTCCCCCATTCCCTATCCCTTATGCGTGTTAATGTGAATTGCTTCCCTCTCCCTTTTCCCCTTTCAGAATTCCACTTCTACACTTGCACTCTCTCTTAGTTCCTAAGTTCTGCCCCCCTCTTGTGAGCCTTGCCTTGGAACCTTTAGTTCCCTCTGAACTTGGACACTTGAGGGCTGGCCCTTCCACACTGCACTATGTCCTAGTCTGGTAATGTATTTAGGGTGTAAGCACTGCCCGGAGTCCATGTGAGGCTCTTAGGGAACTCTGACACCCTCTAAATGAGAGAAAGGCTTTGAAATTTGATATTTGGAGTTGGTTTACTTCATACTTCAGACAGGAAGTCTGAATCAGGCTCTCCTTGGTTGTATTTTTTAATTTATGATGTATTTTTCTTTATTTTTGTTTTCTAGGCTGTAATAACTTTGTAATAAAACTTTTGGCGTTGGCTAGTGAAAAAGGGAAGGGTAACCATGTATGCAAAGGGTAGATAACCTGCCTATAGGAGTTTTTGATTTTCTGCACTTCCATACGTAGGTAACATGCCTATAGGATTTTCTAATTTCAGCATTCTCATACGTAGATACCATGTCTATAGGAATTTCTGCATTCTTTCACATAGATACCATGCCTATAAGACTCCTGCATTCTTTAATGTAGATAACATGCCTATAGGATTTTCTAATTTCAGCATTCTCGTACGTAGATAACATGTCTATAGGATTTCTGCACTCTCATGTATAGATACCATGTCTATAGGATGCATATGCATGTAGAGAATATGCCTATAGGTCCTTTGTGATTCTTGCATATCCACTTCTCACTTGTCACGACCCCCGTTCACCCTCCATGAACATGTCGTGATGGCACCTAGTTCCTACAACTAGGTAAGCCTAACAGTGCATAAATAACAATTTAACTTGAGGAATAAACAAGTAAAACTGAACATATGAAAATAATAACTGAATATAAGGCCGCCCGACCTATACAACTCTAAAGATATGCGGAAGTCTACAACTCAATCCCAAAACCCGGAAACTCACGGGAAACACAGGCTAATAGATTTACCATAAGTACTCAAATCTCCAGAATATCTACATCAAAAGTATGATAGGATAACAACTCTACAACTAGAATAAGGAGGAAGACTCTTCGGTCCGCGGACGCTGCAGATATACCTCGAAGTCTCCGTGTGTCTCCTCGCCTCAAGGATAGTGCGCCTGTGAAGAGGTACCTGGATCTGCACATGAAAAACATGCGCAGGAAGGGCATGAATACACCACAGCGGTACTCAGTAAGTGCCAAGCCTAACCTCGGTTGGGTAGTGTCGAGGAAGGTCAGGGCCCTACTGAGGTAAAATATAATATTAATTAACAGTATGAAAATCTGACAGAAATAATGAGTACAGCGGTGAAATAAGACAGGCTAACAAAATAATAACGACTACACAAAGAACAAAATGGTCACAGAATGGCTATAGCTCAATACCAAGAATAAGAGGGTCTCCCAGGATACCGTCCTGTAGCCCTTCCTCAACTGTCAAGTGGATCTCCCGGGATACCGTCCCGTAGTCCAACTCATGTGCCAAACCGAAGGATCTCCCGGGATACCATCCCGTAGTCCAACTATCAATATACAAGGGGGATCTATCGGGAATCTAACCCGTAGCCCCAAAGTAAAAGTGCAGGGGGATCTACCGGGAATCGAACCCGTAGTCCCAAAGTAAACAAACAGGGGGGGAGCTACCGGAATCCCACATCCGTAGTCTCAATGTAAATGCGCAACCACAGCCAGAAATATACCAAGGAATGAAGTACGAAATACAACGCAGATAGAACTAGCCTAGCATGCTTCACGTAGAACAGTCAAAAAAACTCAAGCAATTAGGTAATCAAGTCAACTAAACATGTTTTTCCTCATCTAGCAGCAGTTATAATTTCAAGTAGAATAAGGCAAGTAAGAAAGAAATCGATCTCAATAACTTATGTTAAACCGGATTTTTCCATCAATTCGCTCAAGTACGCGCCCCTCACCTCACGTACAAGGCACTCAAATATCAAGTAACAATCCTAAGGGGAAAAGTCCCCTACACAAGGTTAGACAAGCCACTTACCTCGAATCGGCACAAAAATTAACTCGAAATCACACTTTTGCCACGAGTATCCGACTCCAAATGGCCAAAATCTATTCAATTCAATTATATATCGTAAGTAATATTGCAAACAACTGATTCCACTATTAAATTTAAAGCTAAGGCGCGAAAATAGATAAAATGACCAAAATGCCCCTCAGGCCAACGTCTCGGAATCGAATAATTTTCACATTTTCAGAACCCTCGTACTCTTACGAGTCTAACCATATAGAAATCTCCCAAATCGGAGGTCAAATGCCCACTCAAAACCCAAAAGTTAGGTCTAAGAAGTTTTCCCCCAAACTATCCAATTTTTGACCCTAAATTCGAATTCTAATGATGGATTTAACTAGAAAATGATGAAATATGGAGAGATCAAAGAAACATTACCCAATGGTATTCTCTTCAAAACCCTCTAAAAATCGCCCTCTACCGAGCTCTCAATTGATTTTTGTAACTTATGAACTCAAACCCTCGAAATTTCTATTTCTGCCCAGGGATATCCGCTTCTGCGGACAAGGGATCGCTTCTTCGGTCCCACTTCTGCGGAAACCAAGCCGCTTATGCGGTTTTCACTAAAAGGAACAGGGCCGCATCTGCGATAGCTAGGCCGCTTCTGCGATGCCTAAGCCGCTCCTGCGGCTCCGCTTTTGCGGAAATGGCATCGCTTCTGCGGCCACACAGCTGCTTCTGCGGCGCGCATCTGCGGTTCCCAAGCCGCAGATGCAAAAATACCAGAAGAGGGACATTCAGCTGCTGCAATAACATCAAAATTCATCTGTTAACCACCCGAAATCATCCCGAGGCCCCCGTGACCTCAACCAAAAGCACCAATACCACCTAATACCTTATTCAAACTTGTACCAATCTTAAAAACACCTAAAACAACGCTGGAAACCTGAATTAATCAAATATTCAAGCCTAAGAACTTCAAATTCCATCAAAATACGCTTTCGATCAAAAACCTACCCGAACCTCGTCCGAATGACCCGCAATTTTGCACACACATCCCAAATAACATGACGGAACTACTGTAACTTCCGGAATTCCAATCCGACCCTCGGATCAAAAACTCACTATCGGACCGGAAACTTATAAAATTCAAACTTCGGCATTTCAAGCCTAAATGAGCTACGGACTTCCAAAATACATTCCGAACACGCTCCCCACCCCGAAATCACCTAATGGAGCTAACGGAACCATCGGATTTCCATTCCGAGGCTGTCTTCACACTGTTCCGACTACGGACCACTTTTCCACACTTGAGCTCTCATTTAGGGACTAAGTGTCCCAAAACACTCCGAATCCTAACACCGAACGTCCCGGCAAACCAAAGTAGCAGAAATGAACTTAAGGGAAGCAGTTAATGGGGGATCGGGGCGTAAATTCCAAAAACAACCGGCCGGGTCGTTACATCCTCCTACAATTAAACATTCGTTCGTCCTCGAACGAGCATAGAGAACATACCTGAAGTAGTGAAAAGATGAGGGTACTGGTTGCGCATATCTCGCTCGGTCTCCCAAGTCTCCTCCTCGGCCGGCTGACCCTGCCACTGAACCTTCACTGAAGCTATGTTCTTTGACCTCAACTTCCTGATCTGCTTGTCCAATATAGCCACTGGCTCCTCAACATAGGATAGATCCTTGTCCAACTGGACTGAACTGAAATCCAACACGTGCGACGGATCACCGTGATACCTCCGGAGCATCGAAACATGAAATACCGAATGAACTCCGGCCAAACTGGGAGGTAAGGCAAGCTCGTAAGCAACCTCCCCAACTCGCCGCAAGATCTCAAAAGGGCCAATAAACGTCGGACTCAACTTTTCTTTCTTCCCAAACCTCATGACGCCCTTCATAGGCGAAACCCGAAGCAGAACCCGCTCACCAACCATATATGAAATATCACGAACCTTCATGTCCGCGTAACTCTTCTGTCTGGACTGGGCTGTACGGAGTCTATCCTGAATCGTCTTAACCTTCTCCAATGCATCCTGAACTAACTCTGTGCCCAATAGCCTAGCCTCACCCGGCTCAAACCAACCCACTGGAGATCTACACCTCCTACCATATAAAGCCTCATACGGCGCCATCTGAATGCTGGACTGATAACTATTGTTGTAAGCAAACTCCGCCAGTGGCAGGAAATGATCCCAAGACCCTCCAAACTCAACCACACACGCACGGAGCATATCCTCAAGAATCTGAATAGTGCGCTCGGACTGTCCGTCCGTCTGGGGGTGAAATGGTGTGCTCAACTCCACCCGAGTGCCTAAATCCTGCTGCACAGCTCTCCAGAACCGCGATGTGAACTGGGTACCTCTGTCCGAAATAATAGAAACTGGAATACCATGCAGACGGACAATCTCCCGGATATAAATCTCCGCCAACCGCTCCGATGAATAAGTGGTACACACAGGAATGAAATGAGCGGACTTGGTCAGCCGATCCACAATAACCCAAATGGAATCAAACTTCTTCAAGGTCCATGGGAGTCCAGATACAAAATCCATGGTGATGCGCTCCCATTTCCACTCCGGAATCTCTATCTGCTGAAGCAACCCACCCGGGCGCTGGTGCTCATACTTCACCTGCTGGCAGTTGAGGCATCTAGACACATAACCAACTATATCTTTCTTCATCCGCCTCCACCAGTAGTGCTGCCTCAAGTCCTGATACATCTTCGCGGCACCCGGATGGATGAAATACCGCGAACTATGGGCCTCTGCTAGAATCAACTCTCGAAGACCATCAACATTGGGCACACAAATCCGGCCCTGCATCCTCAATACCCCGTCATCTCCAATGGTCACATCTCTGGCATCTCCACGCTGAACCTTGTCCTGAAGGACAAGCAAATGAGGGTCATCATACTGCCGCTCCCTGATACGATCAAATAAGGAGGACCGGGAAACCACACAAGCTAGAACCCGACTGGGCTCCGAAAGATCCAATCTCACAAACTGGCTGGCTAAGGCCTGAACATCCATCGCCATAGGCCTCTCTGAAGCTGGTAAATATGCCAAACTCCCCAAACTCTCCGCCCGGCGACTCAAGGCATCCGCCACTACATTGGCCTTGCCAGGGTGATACAGAATAGTAATGTCATAATCCTTTAGCAACTCTAACCACCTCCTCTGACGAATATTAAGATCCTTTTGCTTGAGTAAATGCTGCAAACTCCGATGATCAGTGTAAATCTCACAAGGCACTCCATATAATTAATGACGCCAGATCTTCAAGGCATGAACAATGACAGCTAACTCAAGGTCGTGGACAGGGTAATTCTTTTCATGTATCTTCAACTGTCTGGACGCGTAGGCAATCACCCTACCGTCCTGCATCAACACTGCTCCAAGGCCAACTCTCGAGGCGTCACAATAGACAGTATAAGACCCCGAACTGGTAGGCAATATCAAGATTGGGGCTGTAGTCAAAGCTGTCTTGGGCTTCTGAATGATCGCCTCACACTCCTCTGTCCACTGAAATGGGGCACCCTTCTGGGTTAATCTAGTCATAGGGGCAGCAATCAATGAAAATCCCTCCACGAAACGACGGAAGTAACCCGCCAAGCCAAGGAAACTGCGAATCTTTGTAGTAGAGGACGGCCTGGGCCAACTCTACACGGCCTCTACCTTCCTCGGATCCACCCGAATACCCTCACTAGAAATCACATGGCCTAAGAATGCCACAGAACTTAGCAAAAACTCACATTTTGAGAACTTTGCATATAACTTTTTCTCCCTCAAGGTCTGTAGCACGGTCCTCAGGTGCTGCTCATGATCTTCCCGACTCCGGGAAAACACCAGAATATCATCAATAAAAATAATCACGAACGAGTCAAGATATGGCCTGAACACNTTAAATCAGTATGTAATCAGTTCATATCTTGCTTCTGAAAACTGTAGATATCATGCCCATAGGTTTCCATCTATCACTTAGGCAAGCCATAGGATAACTTATAAACTGAATCAGGTTTTACTAGCTACAACCAGCAGGCAGGCCTGATTCGGGCTTCTTATCTGAACTATGCAATAAATCAGTCTGCCTCAAATCTTTAAGTTTTAATTAGACCTTAAACAGTACGTGCAAGACATGCTAAACTATGTGCTTCTTTGGTTTAAAGGAGGTCTGTCTGAGGCTTTTATTTGTTTATATGCTTCCCCAAACTTGCTATATGTGTTTTGTTTGTCGCCTTTAGTATTTTTACCTTTTGAAACCACGAACAAGCCCAACGACCCCTCCCTTTAGGATTAGTAGTCCCAAGTACCTCCGGGACTGATAGGATTGGGGCGGGTAATAGCATGCAATAAGTTATCGAACCATTTCGCGCTTTAATACCTTAAAGGGGTGGGAAAGGGTAGATATGGATATGATGACCACGCGATAATATCACGCGTAAGTGTGATTACCGGATGTTGTGTGGGGTGATCCATATTAGTAATAAACCTAGGACCCCCTTCCCTTAGTTTCTTTGTTTCTTTTAAATCCTTTAAACATTTTTTCTAAGTCAACTCTCTTTAATGCTTTCCGACTTTGTTTATTTCTAACATTTATGTGAAAAAATCCCCTCTTATTTGAAGTCCTACTTGCCTATGTGTTATTTGTACTTAAGTCACAACAATAGCTTGGCCGGGAACCACACTAGTGGATTCTGAGGGGTGCCTAACACCTTTCCCTTGGAATAATTTCAAGCCCTTACCCTATCTCTTGTTATCCAAAATCAAGATCTTCTAAAGTGTCCTAATGCACTTAAATCATTAGGTGGCGACTCTTTAATTCCATTAAACCCAATTCCCAAAAGGGAACGAGTTGTCTTCCCAAATATCATAAACCCGATTTCGCGAGAAAAAGGGGGCGCGACAGCATGGTGACTCTGCTGGGGATTTTCTTTTAGGCTTTTACCATTTCAAGCTATTACTATGACTTTACATTTCTTTTATGCCTTTACTTGTTTAATCTCTCTAAGCATTTAATTCCCTCTTCTAATATGAAACTGACTTGTCCTTTTGTTTCTTTTCTTTATTTCTTTTACTGCTTTCCTTTACTGCATTCCTGTATTACTGTTTTAAATTATTGTAATTATTATTTTTATGAACGTGCAAATACGTGGAAACTTTTTTTAATTATTGCATAAGCATGTTTTCAATATCATATTGCACTCGTGCCAAACAAAATACCATAGCAACACTTATAAGAGTGGTTGCGCTCTTCCGATATTATCACCCCCTAAATCCGGCGAAGGCATATTTGCGGTAAAACCAGTCGATCAACGGTGTAGTTGATGGTTCCGTGACTTTCCCTCTTGAGTTGTCCGCTCAAGGGTACCAGTCTAATACCCCATAGAAACCTTACTCTGTTTAATTGTGCATGCATCATGGTCAAACCTAGCCGAGTCAGTTATGCTGTCCACATAATGTCTCTTTAAGATAGCCTTGTCCAAAGTCCACTAGGTTTTCCCAAAACCCAAACGGACACTACCACGTTCTATGCATTTATTTGGAGAACTAAAATGCTTTTATGCTAATTGTTGATATTAAATAGTCGAGTCTGGTGGGGTAAGGGCCTAACCTTTTTGTCTTGCAGAAATATGAGGCACGAAGTCCCTAGATACGGCATGGTCACCAACATCCACCCAAAATTGCTAAGCTGGTGGGAGGATCTTCATTCCAGTGAATAAGCTCTTGTCCGCAAATATCTAGGAAATCTACCTTCCCTCTTGGAAATTCAGCCCAACAACAAAATCATAGAATCTGCCACTCTATGATGAGATTGTGATAGGTCTGTGTTCCGCTTGGAGACATTGAGATGACACCCTTGCTTAAGGAAATAGTAGGACTAGCTGGAATACCGTGGGAAACTCCGGGTTTGTTAATGCCGAAAAACTGCAAAGGTCGAGGTTTTCTCAAAATGATGGGTCTAAAGAAGAATCCAGGCTTGACATGTTTGAAAGAGTCATACATTCCCTTTGACTATTTGTATGAGAGGTACGGCCACAGCAAATCTTACCGTACTTATCCTGATGAGTTCGCCCTTACATCATTAGGGCATATTCACCGAAGGGTCTTTGTCTTCATGTTCTGTTTCTTGGGGATGATAGTGTTTCCAATGAAGAAAGCAAGAATCCATACTAGGCTAGCTATGGTCACCAAAACTCTAATGGAAGGAATTGATGGACAACCGTTCAGTCTTGTGCGAATGATCATTGCAGAGATATACCGAGCCCAGAAAGGTGTCAACAGGGAGCCAAACATTTCGAGGGTTGTAATCTGCTACTTCAACTTTGGCTCATGGAACATCTCCAAAAGGGTGAGTACCGACAAGAAATCCATCACAAAGACAGAGTTCCAGCATGTTCCCAGAGTCCAGAATGAGTTTTCCGATGCATTGGCTACCCTATCGTCCATGATACAACATCCAGATACGAACATCATTGATCCTATTCCTGTGAAAATCCATAACCAGCCAGCTTATTGTGCTCAAATCGAAGCAGAAGCAGATGGAAAACCTTGGTTTCACGACATCAATGAATATTTGGCAAAAGGAGAATATCTAGAGTTTGCAAACACTACTCAGAAGCGCACACTTCGAAGATTGTCCAATAATTTCTTTCACAGCGGAGGAATCCTGTATAGGATGATTCCGGATTTGGGATTACTAAGGTGTGTCGATGCGAAGGAAGCATCTAAACTGCTAGAGGAAATTCATGACGGGACCTGTTGTCCACATATGAACGGTTTTGTCTTACCAAAGAAGATCCTCAGAGCTGGTTACTTCTGGATGACCATGGAGACGGACTGCATCCAGTACGTCCGAAAATGCCACCGCTGCCAGATACATGCAGACATGATAAAGGTACCACCAAATGAGCTTAATGCAACATGCTCACCATGGTCTTTTGCCGCTTGGGAAATGGATATTATTGGTCCAATCGTGCCGGCCGCTTCTAACGGGCACAGATTCATCCTCGTGGCAATTGACTATTTTACCAAATGGGTCGAAGCAGCATCTTACAAAGCAGTGACTAAGAAACTCGTGGCAGACTTTGTCCGCGACCGTATTGTTTGTCGGTTCGGGATCCCGGAGTCAATCATTACTGATAATGGCTCCAACCTCAACAATGACTTGATGAAAGCTATGTGTGAGACCTTCAAGATCAGACACAAGAATTCCACAGCCTACAGACCTCAGATGAATGGAGCCGTAGAAGCTGCCAATAAAAACAACAAGAAGATATTGAGGAAAATGATAGAGAAGCATAATCAATGGCATGAAAAGCTATCATTCGCTCTATTGGGGTATTGCACCAGAGTCCGCACATCAACTGGGGCAACTCCCTATATGTTGGTTTATGCTACAGAGGCAGTTATTCCCGCCAAAGTAGAAAACCCTTCCTTAAGGATCATACAAGAAGCTGAGCTCGACGACGCAGAATGGGTGCGAAGCCGCTACGAACAACTGGCTCTTATAGATGGGAAGAGAATAAATGCAGTTTGCCACGGTCAGCTTTATCAGAATAGAATGTCCAGAGCCTTCAACAAGAGAGTCAAGCCAAGACGGTTCACACCGGGGCAGCTGGTGTTAAAGAAAATTTTCTCGCATCAAGATGAGGTCAAAGGTAAATTCTCTCCTAACTGGCAGGGTCCATACATGGTTCATCGGGTTCTGACAGCAGGAGCCCTTATACTTGCAGAAATGGATGGAGAAGTCTGGCCAAGACCAATCAATTCAGATGCAGTCAAGCGTTACTATGTGTAATCTTATGTTTTCCTATATGATGTAATTTTGAACTACGTCTGACCTGATTCGCGTTTAAGAGGGGATACGTAGGCAGGCTTATGGGTTCGGTCACAATTCAATAAAATTTTCATTCCCCCACCCCACCCCCACCCGCAATTGGAAACTAGGGTAGAATTTTGAGGAGGACCCTCAAAATTCCGAAGTAACTTCAGCCGATCATCACAAGCAACCGTCAGAAGCAGCAACCCAGTAAACTGGGGCAGAATTTTGAGGAGGACCCTCAAATTTCGAAGCGAGAGAGGTTCGAATGTCTTGAACCACGTCACAGTCGTCGGTTCATCTAAAAATAATTGTTGTTAAATATATACTCATGTCATATTTTTACAAACTCATGCATGTTTTCGCTTTGTTCGGCAATGCTAACCCAATGATACACACCATATCATCAGATCAAAGCGAACATGTCAAGCAAAGTCAGCGGGGACACGAACTAACCTTTCCCCTTTACAGAACTCACGATTTTTCTTTGGATGCAGGCACCCAAGTTACAAAATCATCGAATATATTATACATTCATACTGTTCAGGAATACAACTCTCAGAACCGTCACACCTATTCACAGTTGCTATCTGCACACGATATCCCCAACAACCACAATATCACAATCAGCTATCAGCTATCAACTAAGAAATTTTATTACTATGCGCCTTTTTATCATTGCATAAGGCTACCATTCTGCCTTCCGAGACTAAGAACTGTCTCTATCCGTATTTCTGCATTGCATAAGGCTACCATTCTGCCTTCCGAGACTAAGCACTGTCTCTATCTGCATTCCTGCATTGCATAAGGCGGTACCATTCTGTCTTCCGAGACTAAGCACTGTCTCCTCTGCATTCTTGCAATGCATAAGGCTACCATTCTGCCTTCCGAGACTAAGCACTACCTCCATTTGCATTTCTGCATTGCATAAGGCTACCATTATGCCTTCCGAGACTAAGCACTGTCTCCATTTGCATTTCTACATTTCATAAGGCTACCGTTCTACCTTCCGAGGTTAAGCTCTACCTCCATCTGCATGGCTGAAATATCGCCACCTTTATTTACATCTTGCATGGCTGAAATATCGCCACTTTATTTACTTCTTGCATCGGCTGAAACATCGCCACTTTATTTACTTCTTGCATCGGCTGAAACATCGCCACTTTATTTCCATCGTCATGGCTAAAGTATCGCCACCTTTATTTACATCTTGCATGGCTGAAATATCGCCACTTTATTTACTTCTTGCATCGGCTGAAACATTGCCACTTTATTTCCATCTGCATGGCTGAAATATCGCCACCTTTATTTACATCTTGCATGGCTAAAATATCGCCACTTTATTTACTTCTTGCATCGGCTGAAACATCGCCACTTTATTTACACCTGCATGGCTGAAATATCGCCACCTTTATTTACATCTTGCATCGGCTGAAAGATCGTCGCTTTACTTACTTCTTGCATTGGCTGAAATATCGCCACTTTATTTACACTTGCATGGCAAAAACATCGCCACTTTATTTACACCTGCATCGGCTGAAAGATCGCCGCATTACTTACTTCTTGCATCGGCTGAAAGATTGCCACCTACTGCATCTCATGGGCTGAAAAATCACCAAATTATCTGAAGGCGTCATTGTTCGAAGGCATCATTCTCATAGCCCGAGAACGCCATGTCATGGCCTGAAGATCCCTTTAGTCTCTTGCATATCATTATTCTAAGGCATCATCGTTCGGAGGCATCATTCTCATAGCCCGAGAGCATCATTTCATAGCCTGCGAATCCTTTATTATACGCTTCATGGCCCAGGACATCATGGTCTAAGGACGTCATCTTAACCGTCCAAAGACAGCATTCATGGTCCGACGGGAACTTGCATCATGTTTAAATTTATGCACAATATACGCTTGTATTGCTTATTTGCAGGTAAACCGGCGAGCAACGACCATCTAGGCAGGAGCATTCCGCTCTAGTTCCCGCAGCCCTACTAAACCTTGACCACTCATCCCAACCTGAATATTGCGTCTGTTCTTGAAAAGACCTCCATCGGCATATTCCGCCGACGGATCCTGAATTACATATGGCCTGATTCCTGTAAGACCAGGGATATGTAGGCAGCTCAGGAACCAGAGCACGGTCAAATTCATCAAACCATACCGTTCGGTCAAATTGGCCATCATATCTTTACCCGACAACTCTTTCATCCTTCCCGGGTAAAGAGGGGCAGCTGTTGATACCCAATTTTTCCCCGTATATTTTTATATGCAAAATACCTTTCGAAATAGCATATGTATGCATATATACGTATGCCTAGGTGTTTTCTTATTATTATTTTTTTAAATCAATTTATTGCCCTATTTTATCAATATAAAATCAATAATTATTCCTCAAATTATCTTTTTGTGATTAATTTATTTTATTCTCATATTTACACCAAAATATAGCTAAGGTAATTTTTTGCACATTTTTACAAATTTATTTAGTATTTTAAGGCTAAATTGCATATAATTGCAATATTAGCCTATTTTAAGAATTAATTGCGTTTATAATTATAAATTTGATTCCAATATTTTTAATATAATATTTACATATTATTAATTAATTTAATACCTTTAATTTGTCTTCAGAAATCATTCTACTATTTTTATAAAATAAAAAGGGAAAAAGTGGCTATTTAAAATCTGGCCCTATTTATTTCAATTTTTAGCCCAAATCGCCCCCCCAATTAACCCCAATTTCAATTTCAAATGGACCGGCCCAATTCCTAAATTACCCGCCCCTGACCCACTCAAATAACCCGCCCAGACCCCTTATTTAATCTCAGCCGTTGATCTAACAGATCAACGGCTCACACGCATTCTTTCCTTTTTTAATTTACCAAACCCCCCAACCCTAAATCAGTTTCAATTACCCGCCGCCTCTGAAACCCTCCCCTCTCTCAAACACTCTCGAACCTTCTCTAACCCTAGCCACCTCCGCCTTGAAATCCACCGGAATCTATAGCCATCGAAGCTATAGGAGTCTTACACCTACCTCCTGGTGCTCTTACGTGCCTGATACCTGAAGATTCGAGGCCTGACTATGAAGGGTTGAATCCAGACCACCATCGATTCGAGGTCTCAGGGTCATCTCCGGCCTTGCTCCGGCGTACCATGGTTGTTTGAGCCTGGTTCTGACCTCTACGACGCAGATCGCTGACCTCTCAAAGCCTTTCTCATTTCTAGGGTTCTTCTGAAAGCCTAACCTTTTGAGGTTTTCTCCGATTTCTTTAGATCTGTGGTGCATCTATGCTTTCCCTGAGTTTTCAAACGATTTCCCTAACTTTTCTTTCAAAAATCACATTCAAAACCTTTCTTTTCCGATTTAGGGTTTTCTGAAAAGTGTTAAAGTGTTTTTATGATTTTTTTCTTTGGCATTCGTGTGTATTTGTCCCTACTGTGTTCTTGTATCATGTTCTTATATGCTTCTCTTATTGTGATTTCCTATATTATGATCTCGTATGCTTTTACTGTGCTCTTGTGCTTTTTCTTCTACCATTTTTCGTATGTTCTTCTACTATGTTTTCTATACTATGTTCGTGTATTTTTCTATTGTGTTCTTACGTGTTTTACTATTTTCCTTCTACTGAGCCCTGTTAAAGTTCTTCTAGAAAACCTCTTTAAGCATGCTTCTTCTACTGTTCCTATCAGTATTTTTTCTTGAATGCTTCTACTGTGTTTGCATGTTACTTTGTTATCATGTTTTCTTATGAGTTTCTGCTGCTGAAGGGAACATGCAAGAGGTTTCAGTTATGAAACCTCTGAGCCTGTTTTGACTACTTGCCTTCTCATCTCTGTACTTAATTCAAGGTGGAAACCCTAGAATTTTGGGATTTCGCCAAGTTTGATTGTGGGATTTGATTAAACTAGGGTTTTATTTCAAAACCCCTAATTCTTTCAGACCAACTTCAAGACTCTGAATTGAGTTTGGGGCTTCCTTGTTTTCATGTGATTTTGACCTTTTTACTTCTATGCTGGATTTCTCTATAGATTTTACAGTAACATGCCAGTCTTATTTCATGCTCACATGCTCTTTATATATGATGAATTTCCCTCTAAATGGTATTCGAATTTGCACTTAGTTCAAGCTTCCTTCTGAATATAGCCTTATTGATTTATTACCATAGTATACTGATTTTCTCTGTTACTCGACCTAAGTAAAACCCTTCTTCAATTTTTCTGACTTAGTTCATTCATACAAAATATCAGACCATTTGATTTACTAGTGGTTAGTTGATCTTCTTACCTTATTTGCACAAACCGTGTACTTCAAAACCTTGTCCTTAAATAACCTTTTTATGTATGTGCCCTTAATTGCATGTTGTGAACAAAGTGTTTATTCAATTTCTTTCCTTAATTGGTTTTTACTCGTTTGAATCTGAATCCCTTAATTAAGGGAGTCTTGTGTAATTGATTGACAATCAGTTCTTCAACTATTTTCTTACCTTATTTCATCATGATTCTTACACTATAAATACACGACTCTTTAACACACAGCACACACAATTTAACAATCCTCCACTTCACAATTCACAATCTCTTCTGAACTCTTACTCTCTTTCTTGACCACACTGTGGCTTTTATTTCTCTATTTGTTTCTTTGAAACTCGTATGTCCTAATTTAAGTTTCAGCATCACCACAATGTGTTCATTTACTGCTTTTATCCATGTCTACTTTACTGTTTCTGTTTAAATTAAGTATGCTCATATCTTTCTGTCTGTTTTTGTTATGATCCTTGCTCACCTACCCTATTGCCCCTATGTGTTTGAGAGTGGTGGCTTAAGGCATGGCAACATGAATTATTGTCCATGAATTAAGTTTGACCCAGTGGGGTCTTAACCACTATATAAACAGGCTGGAGGGTGTGCCAGCATATCCCATTGCTGGGTGTGCCCATCAGCCTGCTTTTCTTTTGCTCTTGCAAATTCCCCCATTCCCTCTCCCCTATGTGTGTTAATGTGAATTGCTTCCCTCTTCCTTTTCCCCTTTCAGAATTCCACTTCTACACTTGCACTCTCTCGTAGTTCCTAAGTTGTGCCCCCCCTCTTGTGAGCCTTGCCTTGGGACCTTGAGTTCCCTCTGAACTTGGACACTTGAGGCCTGGCCCTTCCACACTGCACTATGTCCTAGTCTGGTAATGTACTTAGGGTGTAAGCACTGCCCGGAGTCCATGTGAGGCTCTTAGGGAACTCTGACACCCCCAATGAGAGAAAGGCTTTGAAATCTGATCTTTGGAGTTGGTTTACTTCTTACTTCAGACAAGAAGTCTGAATCAGGCTCTCCTTGGTTGTAATGTTTAATTTATGATGTATTTTTCTTTATTTTACTTGTCTAGGCTGTAATAACTTTGTTATAAAACTTTTGGGGTTGGATTGTGAAAAAGGGAAGGGTAACCATGTATGCAAAGGGTAGATAACCTGCCTATATGAGTTTTCGATTTACTCTACTTCCATACATAGGTAACATGCCTATAGGATTTTCTAATTTCAGCATTCTCATACGTAGATACCATGTCTATAGAAATTTCTGCATTCTTTCACATAGATACCATGCCTATAAGAATCCTGCATTCTTTCATGTAGATAACATGCCTATAGGATTTTCTAATTTCAGCATTCTCATACGTAGATAATATGTCTATAGGATTTCTGCACTCTCATGTATAGATACCATGTCTATTGGATGCATATGCATGTTGAGAATATGCCTATAGGTCCTTTCTGATTCTTGCATATCCACTTCTCACTAGGCAAACGTGTTTATAGGTCTTAATAACCAAACACAATCATATTTCATGTTCATATAAAACCCAGCATTTTGATGTCATGCCTATAAGGTTTTTTCATTTTTACTATGTCTATAAAGTGTGTTCTAAAGTCAACAAACGCGTAAAAAGCATGCCTATAGGAGCTTTAACCGAATCTGAATCACCTCACTCGTTTATAAGTCTAAAACTAGAAGTAATAATGTATTACCAATGGCAGAACTTGTGCACTTCTAATACTCGCTTTTAACTGGCAACTTTTCGTAAATCAGTATGTAATCAGTTCATATTCTTGTGTCTGAAATCTGTTGATATCATGCCCATAGGTTTTCGTCTATCACTTAGGCAAGCCATAGGATAACTTATAAACTGAATCAGGTTTTACTAGCTACAACTAGCAAGCAGGCCTGATTCGGGCTTCTTATCTGAACTATGCAATAAATTAGTCGGCCTCAAATCTTTAAGTTTTAATTAGACCTTAAACAGTACGTGCAAGACATGCTAAGCTATGTGCTTCTTTTGTTTAAAGGAGGTCTGTCTAAGCCTTTTATTTGTTTATATGCTTCCCCAAACTTTCTATATGTGTTTTGTTTGTCGCCTTAGTATTTTTACCTTTTGAAACAACAAACGAGCCCAACGAGCCCTCCCTTTAGGATTAGTAGTCCCAAGTACCTCCGGGACTGATAAGATTGGGGCGGGTAATAGCATGCAATAAGTAAACGAGACCATTCCGCGCTTTAATACCTTAATGGGGTGGGAAAGGGTAGATATGGATATGATGACCACGCGATAACATCACGCGTAAGAGTGATTACCGGATGTTGTGTGGGGTGATCCATATTATTAAAAACCTAGGACCCCCTTCCCTTTGTTTCTTTGTTTCTTTCAAATCCTTTAAACGTTTCTTCTAAATCGACTCTCTTTAATGCTTTCCGACTTTGTTTATTTCTAACCTTTATGTGAAAAAATCCCCTCTTATTTGAAGTCCTACCTGCCTATGTGTTATTTGTACTTAAGTCACAACAATATCTTGGTCGGGAACCACACTAGTGGATTCTGAGGGGTGCCTATCACCTTTCCCTTGTAATAATTTCAAGCCCTTACCCTATCTTTGGTTATCCAAAATCAAGCTCTTCTAAAGTGTCCTAATGCACTTAAATCATTAGGTGGCAACTCTTCAATTCCGTTAAACCCAATTCACAAAAGGGAAAGATTTGTCTTCCCAAATGTCATAAACCCGATTTCGCGAGAAAAAGGGGGCGCGACACTACCACCACCACCGGAAGAAGCACCAAATATGCCCGTGGATCGGGCCTTATTGCTACCGTCTCGCTCCATTCTATTCTTTAATTTTTTGGTCTCCGTCACTTGAGCAAACACCACGATCATCACATAGTTCATATCGGAATTCAAGGCAGTTGTAGTAGCCTCATTAATAACTAAGGGGCTAAGGCCATGCACAAACTGGCGCACTCTTGCCTCCATAGTGGGCAATATATAGATGACATACTTGGACAGGCACACGAGCCTCATATGGTACTCTCACACACTCATGCTACTACTTTAGGCTTTCAAACTCAGTGGCATGGGCCACCTTGGTCTCGGCAGGCAAGAAATGACCAATAAAGGCATCGACAAACTCATTCCACCTTACCGGAGGTCTCCCCTCCTCACGAGACTCCTCCCACATCTCAAACAATGAATAGGCCTCCTCTTTCAGGCGGTAGGAGGCAAAGTCCTCTCCCTCCGAATCAATAGCATGTATAACTCGAAGAGTCTTGTGGATCTTATCAATGATGTCCTGGGCGTCTTCCTCGAGATTAGTACCCGTGAAAACTAGGTGATCTAACTGAAGAAACTTGTTCACCCTAAAACTAGCAGAATCCCCTTGCTTTCTCGAAGAAGTATGTGTAATATTCGATCTCTAGGCCAGAGAAGCCACTACCTGAGCCAATATCTGTATGGCTCCCTAAGGTCCCCAACAAAAACACTAGGTCCAGAACCTGTGGATTGGGCGGAATAGCTGCACCCTCAGTAGAAGTAGGGATTGGCGTTGCCAAGGCAGGAGTAGTAGAATTAGGCGGTGTAGTACCTGGGGGAACATCCTCATCCCCCGGGGGCTCACCTATATCGTCGGGTATAAAATCAACTGCCACTCCTGGGGTGGCATTGGCTCTTTGGCTAATTCTTGCTTTATCCGTAGGCGCCATATACAGAAATTTAGAGCATTACACGAGTTAGAG
Organism: Nicotiana attenuata; assembly: GCF_001879085.1. Lineage (NCBI taxonomy): Eukaryota > Viridiplantae > Streptophyta > Magnoliopsida > Solanales > Solanaceae > Nicotiana > Nicotiana attenuata. The sequence continues at coordinate 99,351 of NW_017670999.1, forward strand.
GAGAAGCAACCTTACAATCAACTCTATCGAACGAACTAGAACATCTAAAAAGGTATTATTCCCAAATGCCAAAATAGCCTCCTAATTATAGATGTGTTCGACAACATACCGGTAAGAAGGACTCTAATAGACACAGCTCCGAGACATCCTAGAACACTTTAAAACCTTCGGCTCTTATACCAAGCTTGTCATGCCCCGACCTCGTGGAGCGTGACTAGCGCTCAACCGATATAACCTGGTCAAGCAAGCCTGTTGTAGTGTTTCTACCCGCTCTTATCCATGATTAATGTGAAGACATAATTTATTAATTAGACCATGAGGAGACCATGTGAACAATGCCAATTTGTTACCATCATATACTTCTTCTTTTTAGGTCTCAAAATAAATATATTTCATAGTTTGAAGTGGAACAAGCAATTTAAATACAACATAACTAGTTTGACTTCCCCAGTACAGTAATACAACCCACACTATGTCTACTGAGTCACTAATAGATGCCAAGAGTGCTATGATAATGCCAGCAACAAGGCCCTAGCTGTACCTCAAACCATAATACTCAAGAACAAAAGGGAAGGTGCACTGCTATCACTAATCGAAGCCGCCTGCTTTGGAACAACCTGCATCTATTAATGATGCAGCACCCCGGCAAAAGAGATGTTAGTACATGATGAATAGTACTAGTGTGAAAACCGAACACCCCCTTCAAGGATTTGAAGTACAACATGAATGTGACGAATCATAGAAGAAATAAAAGAGTATAAACAGCCATTAAAACCACAACAAATTCACTTGAAGCTTTCAATTACATATATAAATTTCAAGTTGAGGATCCTCTATAACAACCTCTAGCACAATACCACAATCTCTACAGAAAGCGGCCCCGCCACCTCACCCCAATAAGTGCGGGTGGAGGTGTAATCACAATACCACACTCTCTGCACAAAGCAGCCTACCGCCTCACCCCAATGTGTGCGGGTGGATGTGTAATCATAATTCCAGAATCTCTATACAAAGAGGTTGTGTCGCATCACCCCAATGTGTACGGGTGGAGGTATAATCATATTAACACAATCTTTACACAAAGCGGCCCCACCAACTCACCCAATATGTGCGGGTGGAGGCGTAATAATAATACCATAATCTCTACACAAAGCGACCCCACTGCTTCACCTCAATGTGTGTGGGTGGAGGTGTAATCACAATGCCACAAATTGGATTCTCAAAACGATAATAGTTGTACAAAAGATTTCCTTTCAAAATAAACCCTTTGGCACCTTTGGCCTTTACAATTATAGGTTCATAAGATTTCAATGCATGAAATATAAGAAATTGAATCACATTAATTTGGTACAAAACATTCTTCCCTAAGGGGTATAACATATGTCACACCTCCTTTTTCACTACACCCCGTAAAGGGTATAATAAGGGAGTTATTTTCAACTTGAAGTGACAATCGAAACGGAATTATTTTATTTAAAGATTCAGAGTTGCCACTTGGGAGATTTATGGTGTCCCAAGTCACCGGCTCAAATCCCGAATCGAGGAAAGGGTTGACTCTGTATTACAGTCCGCGATCTAGAAATCCGGGTAAGGAGTTCTGTTAACCCGGGAGAAGGTGTTAGGCATTCCTGAATTCCGTGGTTCTAGCACGGTCGCTCAACTGTTATAAATGGCCTATTATCTGATTTTAGTACATGTTTTAACCTATGGTGCAATTTTAAACCTTTAACCGCTTTTATTTTTTTTGAAAGAAAATTGCAACGTCATTTAAAATATGTCTTGAACTACGTTACATAAATGCACCCGCAGTCCGCAACACATTTTATATAACATTGTTGAGATTTGGATTTGGGACACATAAATGTGCACCCGAGTTTAGGAAGGTAGTATTATTAAAACAACGCGCCTAAAGCAAATACGCGTTTTTAACTTTGCGAGGGCCATGGAAATTCGCTAAATGGCACGCCTCTTTTTCTACGGATAAACAAGATTAATTAAATGAGGGCTATGCAATTGGGATTTTGTTTGGCACAGCACACCTCGATTTATTCTAACCAAAAGGTTTCTAATTCATGACAGCCATAAACTACTTGTATTACATAACATGTCTCACCTCAATTATCAAAGGGGTTTGGCTAATTGATCAAAAGGCATGGGAAATTCTTGAATCCAATTCAAGAAACCAGACTTAACGAAATTCAATCCACAGCAAAATTAGATCTTGAAGCAGAATAGAGAAAATCCAAGTCAGAAGAATCAAGAATCCTGCCCTAGGGCTAAGTTTGATCAGTGAAATCACACAAAGATCTAAATCTCCAAACCTAACTTCAACATTTCTTAACAGCAATCTTATTCAGATCCAAGATAACTAAGATTCAAGAAATAAAATAAGAGGTGAAACAACAAGTGTCCGAAAGAAAACTTGCAGAGAATCGGCAAAGCAACATGGAGTACTGTGAACAAGCATTCTTGAAACTCGCAAGCAAAATCTTTTTGTTAAAACCACCAAATTTAACGTATCTAACCTCTTCATTCATCTTTTGGCTTCAACATTTACAACATAGAAGGATGAGCAACGTTTCAGCAGTAGGCCATTTCCAATTCAACTCTCAAATATAGACACGGTTTTCAGCAGTAGGCCATTTCCAATTCAACTCTCAAATATAGACACGGTTAACAACAACAAATCGAATAACTAGAGCAACTCTACCCCTGTAATCTAAACACCCAGTTAACTCATTACCTTAGGAACAAAATCTATTGATCACGATTCTAGACAAATAAACATCGTCATGGAGAAAATCAAGCACAATTCAATCATTTAGGAACTAAAAGAACAATCTGATTTATTAGACTAAAGGATTCCTATAATATACCAAAAGGTCTCAATCAGTGAAGAATGAACTTTCACTCAAGTACACAACTCCATCTTACCATAGGAACTTCAGAGAAATTAAACAGACCCTCAAGATACCTCTCGACATCAGATGACCAAAACATGGGGGGCAATGAGGCCAACTTTCATGCTCGAACAACACGAGAGAAGCGTAGATAGATACAATTAACACAAGATCTCACTGGGCTGAATTTCAAACTGACTAATTCAAAATTAAATAAGACTTGATTACTACAACTCTTGCTATCTAAGCATGTTCAAATAAGATTAGCATAATGATCCAGCCAGAGGATCTGACTCAGTCAAAAATACATCTCGAACCTAGAAAGGCAAACGACATTTCAGACGTCATTTAGAGTGAGCTCGAATATGAATCGACATTCAAACCTTTGCAAACAAGAACAAACCTACCACTGCAAAATAACCTAGATTGGATTCATTTGATCCTAAAGATATGCATAGGCCGCGTATGCCAGAGTAATTCAAGTAATTCAAACAACATTAGCAAAAAAGCTTCGCAGAGACATCAAAACTAATCAAAATTCATTAGTAACAGGACATACTTTAGGTGAACCACACAATCACAGCATATATTCATTTGAACAAAAATAAGTATTCATTTGAACTCAGAGACGGAAAGCCACGACAAAGATAGATTCATTAACCACTGAAATACCATAGATGCAAGTATTCAAGGCTTTAACATTGTTAATACACTTGATACAAAAGATCGAAATTTCATACCTTCTGAGCAGCACAGCAAAAGGAGAAAAAATGAATCTGGTTTCTGAGGAATGAAAGCACCATAGAACCAAAGAGGACAACTACTGCTCAGTAAACAGTAACAGGTTCACACTTTCGACGAATTCCATTGTTCATCCAAAAACCAGAATTGAAGTAAAGAACTCTACTATTTCGAAATGCTAAATAAAATTGACATCAAATGAAATCATGAAACCTCCATGAGATTTTTGTTCTGTTCTGGTATAAGAAAAAAGGAAAAAAGAAAACGAACAATGCAAAAAAAGAAGAAGAACTTTCAACACTGATTTTTCCTTCAGTTTTCTTTAGAAGAAATCTCTCCAAAATCATCTCTCAACAAAATCTCCGAATAATTCCCAAATGTTCCCTCTAAAAAAGTCTCCAAAATCCCCTCCCCTCAAAATCGGATGAGGTCTCTTTTGAAAACGAACCCCTGAAGAATGTGGGGCTTGGATTGAATTAAATCAGTCCAACGCCTCACACTCATCCAACGAATCATTCTCAGAACCTTCCAATCACGTGTTACATCTCAACATCAGGCGAGTGATAGGATGGAGAATCTTTGGTGTCAGAAACCGCTAGAAATGGCAAGAGGAGAGAAGGAGGGAACGCGTGGTTGTGAGTTTGGATTCACTCGCCTGAATTTGGACTGAATTTGGGCTTGTTTCGAGCAAGAAAGACGATTGAACAGTGAGGCATCGTTTGTGCTCTTGAGTGATTAGGGCTCTGTATTTGTCTGTGTGTATCTGAAGCTGGGTCGGGTCGCAGGCTGGAGAGGGGTGGGTAAGGCTGGAATTGGGTTGGGGCCTGGGCGGAATTTGTGTGGGGTTTGGGCTCAAATAAACTTTGGCCCAAATTGCCCCAATTTCGGATTCTCTTTCTTTCTTTTCAATTTTTCTATTTTCTTTTTACATTCAAATTAAAAATAAAACCTAAATTAATTCCTAATCGAATTATCTTATCAAATTAAACTAACTAACTCTAAATAACAATTACCACAAATAATTAAATACCAAATTAAAAGAAAAACTCCCAGAATTCGAAACTCAAATTAAAATGCAAAAATGAGTTGTTTTTTTTGTGATTTTTTCCATTTTTATAAAACAAACTAATTTACTAACTAATCTAAAAATGTAAAACTAAATCCTAAATGCAAATGCAATATATTTTTGTATTTTTCATGAATTAAATAAAATAAACGGGCACCGACAAAAGGCAAACGGTCACAAAAATGCTACAAAAATCCACAAAATTGCAAGCAATGGATAAATTATTTTTTTTTTTTTGAATTTTTGGGAGTAATTCATATAGGAGAAAAAATCACGTGCTCACAGCTGCCCTCTTTGCTCGGAAACACGAACAATTTTCGTGCAAAGATAAAGTGAGCGGATACGAGCGATTTTTGTCCGTTTGAATACTCCGTGGGAAGTATTTTTTGAAAGATTTGACCGCACCCTACTTCCGAGGTTGCCTACATATCCTTGGCTATAAAGGAATCAGGTCAGTGTAGTTCGGGAAGGTTTGGTAGCTGGGACTACCATGAAGCTGCAATTTTACTATTGCTGCTACTGCTGCTACTGCTTACTGGACCCCTTATTACACCATGTCAAAAACAAAAAGAAGCTAGACAAAACTATGGTCTATGAATTAGAAAACCTATCTATCTCTTCAAACTTGATCTTGCAGCTTTTGTTGCCATGCTGACTTGTATTCTTCCGGTGAAATTCCTTTGTTGTCGACTTGAATTGTAATCTGAAATGTTTTCCGTTTCTTCATGTGGATGCCTGACTGCTAAAACTTGAACTACATTCTGAGATGCTTTCCCTTTCTCCAGGTGGACGCCTGATTGCTGAACTCGAATTGCACTTTGAGATGTTTTCCTTTTCTCCAGGTGGATTCCTGACCGCTGAACTTGAATTGTATTCCCTTGCTCTCCAGGCGGGCTCCTGACTACTCAACTTGAATTGTATTCCCTCGCTCTCCAGGCGGGCTCCTGACTGTTGAACTCGAGATGTATTCCCATGCACTCCAGGCGGGCTCCTGATTGCTAAACTTGAATGTATTCCCATGCTCTCCAGGCGGGCTCTTGATTGCTAAACTTGAAATGTATTCCCATGCTCTCCAAGTGGGCTCCTGATTGCTAAACTTGAATGTATTCCCATGCTTTCTAGGCGGGCTCCTGATTGTTGAACTCGAGATGTACTCCCATGCTCTCCAGGCGGGCTCTTGATTGCTAAACTTGAATGTATTCCCATGCTCTCCAGGCGGGCTCCTAATTGATAAACTTGAAATGTATTCCCATGCTCTCCAGGCAGGCTCCTGATTGCTAAACTTGAATGTATTCCCATGCTTTCCAGGCGGTCTCCTGATTGCTAAACTTGAAATGTATTTCTCCCTGTTCTCCAGGTGGGTATCTGATTTCAACAACAATAGACAAAACAAAGAAAATTTTCTGCCCCAGTTTGGTAGCTGGGCACATAAGTGAGTGTTAAACTGAATTCTTCTAACAACTATCACTAAGAATTTGAAAGCTAGGTCCTATTATCCAGGGAGGTCCTGACAACTCGACAATTATAAACCTAAGTTATATCATCTAAAGGTATTACTTCCGCTAAGTCCTGTTATCTAAGAGGGTCTCAAAACTACATCCTATTATCCAGTAAGGTCCTGAAAATCAAGATCAAGCCTTATCTTAAAAGTGACAATTTTACGGCTGAATCACACTACCCTACAACAGAATTTACGCTACATCTTGTTATCTTAATGGAAATCATAAAACTATGTTCCATTATTCAGGGGGGGGGGGGGTCCTGAAAACTCCTAATTGAATCCTATCTTAAACATGCAAACTTTGAAGCCAACTTATATTCCTTATGCTAAACTAGGCTATTCATGATTGTTTTGAAATTTAACTAAGCCACATTCTCCAGGAGGGTCCTGAGAGTTTACGGTCAAACCTGTTTGGTGCTTGCTCTTCCCCTACGGAGAGTTCCTCCGAAACAAACGAAATTTTCTGCTCCTGTTTCAATCAAAGGAAAATCCTATCAATTTAAAATGGTGGTTAGTTGATGGCATTCTTGTTGAAGATGTCTCCGCTGCCGTGTTTTGCTTTGACCTGCCTCTCCGAATTGGCCCCGAGCCACTTGATTTTCTGACTGACTTTCAAACCTCATGACCTTTGATGACCCGAGTGTTCTATACCCAAACCGTTGTTTTACATCTCTGACCCCTTTCTCTTAACCTTTGCATCCCCATGAATTTACCAAATCATTCCACCGATGAAACTTCCGGTGACTCCATATATCCCACTTTACATCCTGCTATCTTTGGTATGTTCTGGCCACACTGTGCTTTGCAATTTTGGAAGTTGGTAGTGAGCTTTGAAATCCTTTCTTATTCGCTTTGAACAAGACTGACATTGGAACTTCTTAGAGAAACGAAAACCCCAAAAGAAATGAAATGCAATGACATTGAGAGTTAAGGATAAAGAAAATCCAAAACCGGAAGACTTGCTAAAAAGAAAAAGGAAAAGAGATTTATCTGAGTGGAACAACTGGTACCACTGATCATGACATGCATTTTGGACTAATCGGCCCAATCTGTCCAACCAATCAACTTTCAATTGCCATACTTTGTTGCCACGGAATTCCATATCTTGATTTCTTCACCCGAACCTTAACCTTCTTCATCCTGTGGTGCCCTGAAAGGTTTTCACCAACACAACTCTCTCATTTGTTCATCTCTCAACTCACTTTCGCGTCAAGGTGCCCGTGAGGGTTTTCACCAATAAGACTCTCTCATTTTTGATTTCTCTCAACACCCGTCGCCTTATGGTGCCCGTGAGTGTTTTCACCAATAAGACTCTCATTTTTGCTTTCTCTCAGCTTCCATCGCCTTATGGTGCCCGTGAGGGTTTTCACCAATAAGACTCTCTCATTTTTACTATTTTTCCTGCTTGGACCAGAGTGAAGCCCCGGATATGAATCACCTCTTCTTGGTCGACTTGGCATTTCTTGAAGACTGATCAGAAGGTCTTTCTTTGGACCGTAATGTGGGCTTTTTGTTAGGGTTAGAAAGAAAGGGTATTAAAGGCTTAAAACAATTCAAATGGGTTTAAAATTACAACTTTCAGAATCAGATTTCTTACGACAACCGCAACTTCTGCCCTAGTTTCTTGCTTGGGGACTTTTGGATTTTTGTTTTGATGGGACCGAACCGTTAGGCTGCCTACGTATCCTTAAAAGGAATCAGGTCGAACGTAGTTCATGTCATAGGGATTACTTTGTTGCTGTGATTTTCCTTTCCTTTTTCTTCCTCTTGCTCTTCTTTTCTTTTCTTTCTTCTTTTTCTTTTTTTGTTGTTTTGTTGTTGTTTTTATTTCTTTTTCTTTTTCTTCTCTTTTCCTTTCTTTACTTATCTTTCAAACTTGTGCTTCTGATCTTTGCTACTGATTCCAAAAGAGGGGTATGAAAGGAAATAAACAAGGCTCAAAGGGGGTAACGAAGGATAAAGTGTTTAGATAGCAGAACAAAATGCCTTCGTCATTTCAATATTCAAACCATGCCAAGTACAAACAAATACAATTTAACCAGAGAAAATCATACATAATATCTCTTGACCGCATTGGAATTGATGGCCATTTCTACACACTTGCCTTCTATATTTGTTAAATACAAAGCACCATTTGACAACACTCTAGTTAAAATGAACGGCCCCTGCCAATTTGGGGCGAACTTGCCTTTGGCCTCAGCCTGATGTGGAAGGATACGTCTCAACACTTGCTGACCCACATCGAACTTCCGTGGACACACCTTCTTATTATATGCTCTTGCCATTCTCTATTGATACAACTGGCCATGACATACTGCTGCCAATCTTTTCTCGTCGATCAAACTCAATTGTTCCAGGCGGGTTTTGACCCACTCATCATCATCACTTTCGGCTTCTGCGACAATCCGAAGGGACGTGATTTCCACTTCCGCGGGTATCATTGCCTCGGTGCCATACACTAACAAATAAGGAGTCGCTCCTACTGAAGTACGAACAGTGGTGCGATAACCCAACAATGCAAAAGGCAGCTTTTCATGCCACTGTCTAGAACCCTCCACCATTTTCCGAAGTATCTTCTTTATATTCTTGTTGGCCGCCTCAACTGCTTCGTTTGCCTTGGGCGGTAAGGGGTGGAATTACGATGTGTAATCCTGAACTGCTGACGTACCTCTTTCATCAGATGACTATTGATATTAGCCCCATTGTCTGTAATGATCACCTTTGGTATCCCAAACCAACAAATAATATTCGAGTGCACAAAATCAACCACCGCTTTCTTGGTTACAGACTTGAATGTTTTGGACTCAACCCACTTGGTGAAATAATCAATGGCCACCAGAATGAACCTGTGCCCATTTGATGCTGCTGGCTCAATTGGCCCAATGACATCCATGCCCCACGCAACAAAAGGCCATGGTGCAGACATTGTGTGCAATTCCGATGGTGGGGAGTGGATCAAATCTCCATGCACTTGACACTGATGACACTTGCGCACAAAACTGATACAATCTCGCTCCATTGTAATCCAATAATAACCTGCTCGGAGAATCCTCTTTGCCAATATGTACCCACTCATATGCGGTCCAGAGACTCTAGAATGTACCTCGGTCATGATAGTTGTGGCCTGTCGAGCATCTATGTATCTCAACAACCCAAGATCTGGGGTTCTTTTATACAATACCCCTCCGCTGAAGAAAAATCCACTTACCAACCGTCGAATTGTTCTCTTTTGATCACTTGTGGCCTGTACTGGATACACTCCCATTCTGATGTATTCTCTGATATCGTGGATCCACGGCTCACCATCAAGTTCTTCTTCCACCACATTACAGTAAACATGTTGATCATGGACCTGAATCTGCAAAGGGTCCATATAAACCTTATCTGGATGATGTAACATCGACTCCAGAGTAGCCAAAGCATCGACAACCTCATTATGAATCCTTGGAATATGCCTGAACTCTATTGATTGAAACCGTTGACAGAGATCATGCAAACATTGTTGGTACAGTATGAGCTTCAAATCCCGTGTTTCCTATTCTCCTTGAATCTGATGTACCAGAAGGTCCAAGTCCCCCATGACCAACACTTCCTGGACACCCATGTCTACAGCCAACCTCAAACCCAAGATGCATGCCTCATACTCGGCCATGTTGTTAGTACAATAGAAACGAAGTTGAGCCGTAACAGGGTAGTGTTGTCCTGTTTCAGAAATAAGTACCGCTCCTATCCTAACGCCTTTCATGTTGGCAGCCCCATCAAAGAAAAGTTTCCATCCTGGCTTTTTGACCTTTTCCAACTCATCAACATGCATCACCTCTTCATCGGGGAAGTAAGTCTTCAAAGGCTCATATTCCTCATCTACTGGATTCTCGGCCAAATGGTCAGCCAATGCCTGAGCTTTCATTGCAGTCCGGGTCACATAGACAATGTCAAATTCTGTGAGCAAGATCTGCCACTTTGCGAGCCTCCCTGTGGGGATAGGCTTCTGAAAGATATACTTCAACGGATCCAAGTGAGAGATGGGATAAGAAGTATAAGATGACAAGTAATGTTTCAACTTCGGTGCTACCCAAGTTAGGGCGCAGCACGTCCTCTCAAGATGAGTATACTTAACCTCGTAAGATGTGAATTTCTTGCTGAGAAAATATATGGCCTGCTCTTTCCTGCCGGTGATGTCATGCTGACCCAAAACACAACCAAACGAATAGTCCAAAACCGTCAAATACAGAATCAAAGGCCTCCCTGGTTCTGGTGGGACCAACACAGGCGGGTTTGACAAATACTCCTTTATCTTATCAAATGCTTCTTGACACTCGTCTGTCCACTTGACCGCGACATCCTTCCTCAACAGCTTGAAGATAGGCTCACACGTTGTCGTAAGTCGAGCAATGAACATGCTGATGTAATTCAACCTCCCCAACAAACTCATCACCTCAGTCTTGTTTCTCGGAGGTGGCAATTCTTGAATAGCTTTGATTTTCGATGGGTCCAATTAAATACCTCGACGGCTGACTGTGAATCCCAACAATTTTCCAGATGGAACACCGAATGCGCATTTTGTAGGATTGAGCTTAAGATTGTACCTGCAAAGCCTTTGGAAAAACTTTCTCAGATCCCTGACGTGGTCAGACTACTTCCTGGACTTTACAATTACATCATCCACATAAACCTCGATCTCCCTGTGTATCATGTCTTGGAATATGGTTGTCATTGCCCTTATGTAAGTTGCCCCAGCATTTTTCAAACGGAAAGGCATGACCCAGTAGCAGTATGTTCCCCTTGGCATGATGAATGCCGTCTTTTCTGCATCTTCCTCATCCATTAAGATCCGGTGATAGCCCGCATAACAATCCACAAAAGAACCAATCTCATGTTTTGCACAATTATCAATCAATATGTGGATGTTGGGCAGTGGGAAGTTATCCTTCGCACTCGCCTTGTTGAGATCACGGTAATCAATGCACACCCTGGTCTTACCATCCTTCTTTGGCACTGGCACAACATTGGCTAACCAGGTGGGATACCGTGTGACCCGAATGACCTTTGCATCAAACTGCTTAGTGACCTCTTCTTTGATCTTCACACTCATATCAGTTTTAAATTTCCTGAGCTTCTGCTTGACAGGGGGGAATGCCGGGTCAGTGGGCAATTTGTGAACCACCAAGTCAGTGCTTAGACCCGGCATGTCGTCATATGACCATGCAAAAACATTTTTGTATTTGAACAATGCTTTAATTATCTCCTATCTGAGTTGTGGTTCAAGATGGACACTTATTTTGGTTTCCCGGACATTATCTTGATCCTCTAAGTTGATTGCTTCTGTATCATTTAGGTTAGGCTTGGGTTTTTCTTCAAAATGGCTTAATTCTTTGCTAATCATTTCAAAGGCCTCATCATCATCATATTCCAATTCATCATCACACTCAATTTCTTGTATTATTATTTCAGAATTAGATTGGCTTTTAAGACTGGGCCGGAGATTCCTCATGTATGTCGTGTCATTGAAACCAGCATAAAAAGAACTGTACAAGGAAGAAAAGAAAAAGCAAAAAATAAAACTATCAGGAATGAAGAAGAAGGGAAATTGCATTTCATTGAAATTAAAGATAACAAGGTTTAACACATCCAAACGGACGAAACATAGAATCTGAATTACAACCCTGGAATAATCCAGATAAAAGAAAAATCAAAGCCGATTACCAAAACTCCCTCCGAGTAGGAAGAGGCGTAGCTTACCAATTGTTGATCTTTGCACTGGGCCCCATAAATTGCACATCCGCCTTGCTCGAACCCTCTCCAGCTTCCACCATATTCACATTGTTGAACAACCTCTCAAACCCCTTATCCAAATCTCCATCAACATCAATCAATGAACTGGGAACCATTGATACTGGGCGCTTTCTAGCACTAGGCCTGACAAATGATCTGGACAGCCGCGGGATGGGCTTTGGAAGGACCCACGTCCTCTGCATCAACTTTCTGGCTCTTCCTACATCCGTAGTTGTGGGCTTAAATCCCAAACCAAAGGTATCCAAGTTTTTGGGAAGAGACACTGGTTGTACGATGCGTTGGAGAGAAGCACCCGAACCCTTGCCAGGTACGAAGCCATTCTTCAACATCTCCGAGGCCACCATGACTGATGCGACTGTTACTTTAGGAACCAGAATGCTTTTCCCCTCTGGGATCTTCTCAACTGATACTCTGTCAAAGACCTGATAGACCCATGGACCCTTGTCGTCTTCAACTTCGATGAAAGGTACAATGGCATCACTCAGGGCACACAGGTTATCCTTACCGTGCACCACAATTTCCTGTCTGTCCCATTCAAATTTAACCATCTGGTGCAGGGTAGACGACACTGCCTTGGCGGCATGAATCCTGGGTTGACCCAGCAAAGGATTGTAAGAAACCGTCACATCCAGCACTTGGAATTCCATAGTAAATTCAACTGGCCCAATTGTCAGCTCCAACACTATGTCCCCGACTGAATCATTCCCTCCACCGTCGAACCCCCGAACGCAAATACTGTTCTTGTGAATTCTTTCATCGTCCACTTTCAATTTGTCCAGGGTGGAGAGAGGGAAAATATTTGCGCTGGACCCATTATCAACCAGTACCCGGGTAACCACGGAATCTTCGCACTTCACCGTAAGATAAAGGGCTCTATTATGCTCAGTACCCTCCACGGGCACTTCATCATTAGAAAAAGTGACTCTGTTTACCTCAAAAATCTTGTTAGCTATCTTTTCCAAATGGCTTACGGAGATCTTGTCAGGAACGTGGGCCTCGTTCAAGATTTTTATCAATGCCCGGCGGTGCTCGTCCTAATGGATTAACAATGAGAGCAATGAGATCTGAGCAGGCGTCTTCCTCAACTGCTCCACAATAGAATAGTCCTGCACTTTCATCTTCCTTAAGAACTCTTGTGTTTCCTCTTCGGTCACAACTTTCTTCACTAACACTGGGTTATCTTTGGATGTTCGGTCTTTTCTTAACTCCTCGGGGGCAAAGCATCTCCCCGAGCGAGTCAATCCATGGGCCTCACAGACTTCTTCTTTAACTTCTTTACCTTTGTAGATCACTGTCATTCGGCCATAATTCCAAGGGATGACCTTGCTGTTGACTATGGGTAGCTGAGTTACTGGTTTGATAATGACCGGCTCTGTGCGAGCACCTTCCACAACTACAACAGTCTTGTTTGCTATCCTTGGTACCACCACTTTTGCTTTTTCCTGTTTCACCGCAACCCCGCTTGAGGTCCCCTTCCCGAATACCACGGATGGTTTACTGTCTGTCCCTTTCATCTTGATCAATGACTTCCCACTTGTTGACTTTTCACTCGGCCTGACTTCACTGGACCGGATCATCATTACAGCATGCAAGGGCTTCTTAGGCTCTCCTCCTTTATGCACTATCTCAATCATATTGGTCTCATGATGGGCCGGCAACGGATTCTGGTTGATATTGGGCACTTGCGGGGCTTGAACTCGATCCGGCGGGTATCAATGAGCTCTTGAATAGCTGTTTTCAATTGCTAGCATTTCTCTGTGTCATGCCCCGGAGCACCTGAACAATATTCACAACTCACCGAGTGGTCAAGATTTCTCGGAGGGGGATTTGGCAGTTTAGGCTCAATCGGATTCAACATACCCAACTGTCTCAACCGGTGGAATAGACTAGTATAGGATTATCCCAATGGAGTGAAAGTCTTCTTCTTCTGCAACCTCTCATTCTTGAAGGCTTGATTTTGTCGGAAACCTGTTCCAAGGGGATTTCTGTAGGCTCTTGGGGGTGGATAGGTATTTTGTGGAGCTGGGTATGTATTCTGTGGGGTTGGGGCACACCATTGTGCGCGGGCAGGAGGTTGAGTGTATGTTTGAGCATGATGGACAGAGAAATGGGGATCTGGCGGTGGGTAGTAGTGTTGTGGTGGGCTATATGGAGTGTGGGGGTAAGGTTTGTGGTGGGGTCGAGACTGGTTATAGTAAGGTGATGGGCCCCTGGACCAAGCTCTTGACTCAATTGTTGCAACGTCCTCTTTCTTCTTCTTCTTTCCCAATACACCCCAGTGCCGTTTTGAATGGCCTAGGTGGTTACCTTAATTGCTGAATAACTCATGATTTTGTTAGATTTGAGTCCTTCCTCTACCATGCTTCCCATTTTTACCACTTCATTAAAGGACTTTCCTACCGCGGACACCAAATGACCGAAATAAGTGGGATCCAAGGCCTGCAAGAAATAGTCAACCATTTCACTCTCTTTCATCGGAGGGTCAACCCTCGCTGCTTGCTCTCTCCAGCGGAAGCCATATTCTCTGAAACTCTCAGCGGGCTTTTTCTCAATCTTCATCAATGATAGACGGTCTGGGACAATTTCAAGATTATACTGAAAATGGCAGGCGAATGCTTGGGCTAGATCGTCCCATGTGTACCACCGACCATGATCTTGTCGGGTGTACCATTCCAAAGCTGAGCCACTTAAACTTTGACGGAAATACGCCATCAGTAATTCATCTCTCCCGCCTGCTCCTCTCATCTTGCTACAAAAACCTCTCAGGTGTGCCACTGGATCACCATGCCCGTCGTACAAATCAAACTTGGGCATCTTAAACCCTGCTGGTAATTGAACATCTGGGAACAGACATATGTCTTTATACGCCTCACTTACTTGACCACCTAGCCCCTGCATATTCCTGAAAGATTTCTCCAAGCTCTTGACTTTCCTAATCATCTCCTCTTGCTCGGGATACTTAGGTGGCTTCTCAGTTTCTACCGAGAGATCAAAATGAGGAGTGTAAGAACATGGTTCTAGCGCTTTGAAGGTAGGTTCTGGGGGATAATAATGGTTGTCGTGAGTCTGGAACAGAGGCTCACTAGAAGATCGGTGTAATGCAGCAGGTGGAGGTGCCACAAAAACAGGAGTGATTGGTGGATGAGGGTATGGGACTTGTTTGGGTTGTGGAGCTGGTGGTGTTTGGGAAGTGGTGCCATAGCATTGTTGGTAGGTGGGAAAGGCTGGAGATGAATTTACAGTAGGAGGCTCCTGAGGTTGAGCTAATGGTGGGATATAAGCAGGGTTGGCGGGATAAAACGGTGGTGGATACCCCTTTGCCCAGGCCTCGTACATTTCAGCCATTTGCTGCTTCAGCTTATGCATCTCTTCTTTCATCGCATTAACATCCAATTCTTCCACCTCTTTTGATGGGTCGGCAATACTTGCCTCTAGTTCTTGGTTGGCCATGTTCAGCTTGTCCTTGGACCGGGTGTTGTAGGAGTGAGGTGCCAAAATGCCAATCAACTAACCACCTGCCTGGACTCAATACATTAATAAAAAACCTTGTTAGTGATTAGGGCTTTAACATATTGTCAACCGCACATTTCGGGGCATGAATGCACCTAAGCAGTTAACCGTTTCTATTATGAATTTGATCGGTTGCATGCGTCATCCCGGCTTTCCTTATTTCCATTTGCAACTTCTTTTTCTTTTTCTGTTTTTCTTCTCTTTTCATTCTTGCCTTCGATGTCTCTTTGTTTTTATTCTCTCATTTCCCCCCTCTTGTTTTGCCATTGTTTCCTTCTCTCGGTTTCTTATTTTCTCTCTTTTCTTTTCCTTTCCTCTCTTGTTTTTCCCCTCTTTTTCCTTTTGCCTTTTATTTGTATTTGGCTATGGTCGAATCCTATGGAGATTGCCTACGTATCATGACCCCGCATGAATCAGACCAAGCATAGTTCTAGGGGATATAAATGAAAAATAAATGACAGAAATACTTTGGGATTCTCAATTTTTCATAAAAGCAAATACTTTGATTACAATGACTTGAAAAACTCACAGACTCAAAAGAAACTAACAGACTCTGAAAAGATGAAAATACAGACTCATAAAGAACTAACAGACTCAAAACAAACTGACAAACTTCAACAGCAAGAAAGTACAGACTCAAGCAAAGATCACGAATACATTAATGCCTCGAATGCTCCTGGGGCCCGCGGGGCATCAGTCGGCCTCGCCACGGGCCTATATGCAAGATCCCCTTGGAGCCTTTCCAAATCACTCAATATTTGCCGAACAAATGTCATCACTGCCGCAAAGAAAGTGGCGCGGGTCATATCCTCACATGCTTGATACTTCACAACAATGTAATCGGCAATGGCCCTGACCCTCTCTCGGATCCTACCCTTTTCCTGAAGCAGACGCCCGACCTGCTGATTCCGGGCTTCTAACACCTGAGTGTTGTGGAACTGACATCTTCCCTGTCTCATC
Organism: Nicotiana attenuata; assembly: GCF_001879085.1. NCBI lineage: Eukaryota > Viridiplantae > Streptophyta > Magnoliopsida > Solanales > Solanaceae > Nicotiana > Nicotiana attenuata. The sequence continues at coordinate 115,822 of NW_017670999.1, forward strand.
ACACGGTATGGAGCATAAGGTTGAATGCCTTAAGGCCCATTATGAGGAAGTAAGGACCAGTGGCGGGCATATACACAATTTCTTCAACAGGAAGCCAACTTAATGTCCACTCTACTTGCCCCGCAGTGATGATGCGAAGGCGGGATACCCAATCTCCGAACCCCTCTAGTAACTTGAACCCTGAAATCCTTGTGTCGAACTCTTCAATGCAACTTTTCTCAACGGACCCATAACTCATATACTGAGGGCGATGACACAGGTGCTTGATCATTTACATCTGTAATAGCAAATTGCATCCCTCGAAGAAATCTGCCCCAGCTCTACAAGTTATGAGAGCTCGGTATATCTCAGATAGTATCATAGGGGAAAGGGTGCTCTTGGCGTTGGTAATCAAGACTTTAACGACTCCAGCCACTCGCAAAACAATATTTCCATCTTTCCGGGGAAACACCACGAGGCTCATCCCATTTTGCTCGGTTCCCTTTGCTACAAACCCCGCTTTCTGAGTTGTTGAATCCTCCTACATGCCCGTACCTCTGGTATATAAAACGTAGAGTGGAAAAACCATCCTCCAACTCGGAATACGGGACTCCCTTGCTGATCTTTAGCAAATCCATGAATTTGTGAGAGTTAACGGCCCTTGGAGCGATAAGATACTTATGCCTTTGACCTTCAGTACTTCCCATATAGCCTGCTATCTCTTCCAAGGTGGGTGTGAGTTCAAAATCCGAGAAATGCAAGACGTTGTGAGCTGGGTCCCAAAACGTAACCAACGCCTTTATGATGTCTGCTCTAGGCCTTATCTTCAGCAAACCAGTGAGATCTCCCAACTGTAGCTTGACCTTATCTTGCTCCGATTTACCCAAATCCTCCCACCATATATGCATCTCCAAAGGGACCTTGTTCATGATTGTTACTGGCAAACCTTGACCTGTGCTCATTCTGCACATTTATTAAAGTGATTTTAGTTAAGAGAAAAACTATGACTCATTTTGACTCAAGAAGAATAACACCATTTTTTCAAAAAGTTTATTTCAAGCTAAAACCCAGTTTTTTCAAACACGGCCTTTCAGCACTTTGGGGAAGAAGATTTTAGGGTTGTGCCTGCTAACTAGCCAGAAAATTAAAAAAATGACCAAAGGTGGCTGTTCTTGCAAAAACAGCCTTCCGGCGCCCTTTTACGGGCATTCAGCTATTTTGACAAGAATGGCATCACCTTAGTTATAAAAATAAAATTTTGTTCTTTTTGGGCTAATTTTGCAAAAAAGGGAAGTTGGACCCAATGAGAGTTGCCTACATATCCCACGCCCTGTGAGAATCAAACTGGCGTAGTTCGGGCAAATAATACAAAACCAACTATTTTTGAAAACAAAACCCTTTCCTTCTCTTTTTTTTCATTTTTTTCAAAAATTTGGCAGAGTTTCAGTACCATTTGGACATTGGTTTTTCTATCAAAACAGGCGATTAACTCACTTAACCCTTACACTGCTATATTTTTTTTAATCTCTCCCCCCCACCTTTTACTCAAAAAGCCGGTCAGCATGCAAATCCGAATCAAATAAATGCACAAGTAGGATGCATCAGGGTGGTTTGTTGTTTTGGTTACACCTGTCCTAGACCGGCCCAACCCCTGTGTTGAGTCCCCTAAGTCAATTGCACATGATGCAGATAAGCGTTCCTACTAGGGATCCGGCATGAGGCTGAGTTATTCTAGGTTTAAAACCTGAGTTTATTTGTTCTAGACCTGGCTTACATGAGCGGACAACTCGAGTCGAGGGGGGGCTGCGTACCGGTAACCAAAGGATCATCCGCCTTTGCAACTTGTCCGAACCTCGTTCTATTTGGGATATGACACTAACAGAAAGAAGTCACGACCAGCGTGCACTCCTCAGGAGAGAGAAGAGAGGGGTTTCGTAGCAGTTTATATATACAGTTAAGATAATATCAAAACGGTAAAAAGCAATATTTACCACATTAGGACCAAACATGTAATAAAATTAGATAATAAATAAAGCCAAATACAACAAATATTCCGAACTCGAATTCTTGAACCCTGAAGTTCTGGGTTCTTGCCCCAAGCAGAGTCGCCAGAGCTGTCACACCTCCTTTTCACTACACCCCGTAAAGGGTATAATAAGGGAGTTATTCCAACTAGAAGTGACAATCGAAATGGGATTATTTTTTTTAAAGATTTAGAGTCGCCACTTGGGAGATTTATGGTGTCCTAAGTCACCGGTTCAAATCCCAAATCGAGGGAAGGGTTGACTCTGTATTACAGTCCGCAATCCAGAAATCCGGGTAAGGAACTCTGTTAACCCGGGAGAAGGTGTTAGGCATTCCCGAGTTCCGTGGTTCTAGCACGATCGCTCAACTGTTATAAATGGCCTATTATCTGATTTTAGTACATGTTTTATCGTATGGTGCAATTTTAAACCTTTAACCGCTTTTTATTTGTTTTTAAAGAAAATTGCAACGTCATTTAAAATACGTCTTGAACTACGTTACATAAATGCACCCGCAGTCCGCAACACATTTTATATAACATTATTGAGATTTGGATTTGGGACACATAAATGTGCACCCGAGTTTAGGAAGGTAGTATTATTAAAATAACGCGCCTAAAGCAACTACGCATTTTTAACTTTGCGAGGGCCATGGAAATTCGCTAAAAGGCATGCCTCGTTTTCTACGGATAAACAAGATTAATTAAACGGGGGATATGCAATTGGGTTTTTGTTTGGCACATCACACCTCGATTTATTCTAACCAAAAGGTTTCTAACTCATGACGGCCATAAACTACTTGTATTACATAACGTGGCTCACCTCAATTATCAAAGGGGTTTGGCTAATTGATCAAAAGGCATGGGAAATTCTTGAATCCAATTCAAGAAACCACACATAACCAAATTCAATCCACAGTAAAATTAGATCTTGAAGCAAAATAGAGAAACTCCAAGTAAGAAGAATCAAGAATCCTGCCCTAGGGCTAAGTTTGATGAGTGAAATCATACAAAGATCTAAATCTACAAACCTAACTTCAACATTTCTTAACAGAAATCATATTCAGATCCAAGACAATTATGATTCAAGAAATAAAGTAAGAGGTGAAACATCAAGTGTCCGAAAGAAAACTTGCAGAGAATCGGCAAAGCAACGTGGAGTATTGTGAACAAGCATTCTTGAAACTCGCAAGCAAAATCTTTTTGTTAAAACTACCAAACTTAACGTATCTAACCTCTTCATTCATCTTTTGGCTTCAACATTTACAACAAAGAAGGATGAGCAAGGTTTCAGCAGTAGGACATTTCCAATTCAACTCTCAAATATAGACACGGTTTTCAGCAGTAGGCCATTTCCAATTCAACTCTCAAGTATAGACACGGTTAAAAACAGCAAATCCAATAACTAGAGCAACTCTACACCTATAAGCTAAACACCCAGTTAACTCATTACCTTAGGAACAAAATCTACTGATCACGATTCAAGCCAAATTAACATCATCATGGAGAAAATCAAGCACAATTCAATCATTTAGGAACTAAAAGAACAAGCTGATTTAATAGACTACAGGATTCCTATAATATACCACAAGGTCTCAATCAGTAAAGAATGAACTTTCACTCAAGTACACAGCTCCATCTTACCATTGGAACTTCAGAGAAATTAAACAGATCCTCAAGATACCTCTCGACATCAGATGACCAAAACAGGGGGGCAATGAGGCCAACTTTCATGCTCGAACAACACGAGAGAAGCGTAGATAGATACAGTTAACACAAGATCTCACTGGGTTGAATTTCAAACTGATTAATTCAAAATTAAATAAGACTTGATTACTACAACTCTTGCTATCTAAGCATGTTCAAATAAGATCAGCAGAATGATCCAGCCAGAGGATCTGACTCAGTCAAAAATACATCTCGAACCCAGAAAGGCAAACGACATTTCAGACGTCATTTAGAGTGAGCTCGAACATTAATCGACATTCAAACCGTTGCAAACAAGAACAGACCTACCACTGCAAAATAACCTAGATTGGATTCATTTGATCCTAAAGATATGCATAGGCCGCGTATGCCAGAGTAATTCAAGTAATTCAAACAACATTAGCAAAAAAGCTTCGCAGAGACATCAAAACTAATCAAAATTCATTAGTAACAGGACATACTTTAGGTGAACCACACAATTACAGCATATATTCATTTGAACAAAAATAAGTATTCATTTGAACTCAGAGACGGAAAGCCACGACAAAGATAGATTCATTAACCACTGAAATACCATAGATGCAAGTATTCAAGGCTTTAACATTCTTAATACACTCGATACAAAAGATTGAAATTTCATACCTTCTGAGCAACACAACAAAAGGAAAAAAAATGAATCTGGTTTATGAGGAATGAAAGCACCATAGAACCAAAGAGGACAGCTACAGCTCAGTAAACAGCAACAGGTTCACACTTTCGACGAATTCCATTGTTCATCCAAAAACCAAAATCGAAGTAAAAGAACTCTACTATTCGAAATGCTAAATAAAACTGACATCAAATGAAATCATGAAACCTCCATGAGATTTTTGTTCTCTTCTGATATAAGAAAAAAGGAAAAAAGAAAACGAACAATGCAAAAAAAGAAGAAGAACTTTCAACACTGATTTTTCCTTCAGTTTTCTTTAGAAGAAATCTCTCTAAAATCCTCTCTCAAGAAAATCTCCGAATAATTCCCAAAAGTTCCCTCTGAAAAAGTCTCCAAAATCCCCTCCCCTCAAAATCGGATGAGGTCCCTTTTGAAAACGAACCCCTGATGAATATGGGGCTCGGATTGAATTAAATCAATCCAACGCCTCACACTCATCCAACGAATCGTTCTCAGAACCTTTCAATCGCGTGTTACATCTCAACATCGGGCGAGTGAGAGGAGGGAGAATCTTTGGTGTTAGAAACCGTTAGAAATGGCAAGAGGAGAGAAGGAGGGAATGCGTGGTTGTGAGTTTGGATTCACTCGCCTGAATTTGGACTGAATTTGGGCTTGGTTCGAGCGAGAAAGATGATTGAACAGTGAGGCATCGTTTCTGCTCTTGAGAGATTAGGGCTCTGTATTTTTGTGTGTGTGTATCTGAAGCTGGGTCGGGTCGCAGGCTGGAGAGGGGTGGGTAAGGCTGGAATTGGGTTGGGGCCTTGGTGGAATTTGTGTGGGGTTTGGGCTCAATTAAACTTTGGCCCAAATTGCCCCAATTTCGGATTCTCTTTCTATCTTTTCAATTTTTCTATTTTCTTTTTAAATTCAAATTAAAAATAAAATCTAAATTAATTCCTAATCAAATTATCTTATCAAATTAAACTAACTAACTCTAAATAACAATTACCACAAATAATTAAATACCAAATTAAAAGAAAAACTCCCAGAATTCGAAACTCAAATTAAAATGCAAAAATGAGTTGTTTTTTTTGTGATTTTTTCCATTCTTATAAAACAAACTAATTTACTAACTAATCTAAAAATGTAAAACTAAATCGTACATGCAAATGCAATATATTTTTGTATTTTTCATGAATTAAATAAAATAAACGGGCACAGACAAAAGGCAAACGGTCACAAAAATGCTACAAAAATCCACAAAATTGCAAGCAATGGAAAAATTATTTTTTTTTTGAATTTGTGGGAGTGATTCATATAGGAGAAAAAATCACGTGCTCACAACATAATTAAGTCAAAATAGAGAATCATTAACACATGAGGGATCCAACACGTTATGCAATTTAGGAATCAATTTATTAGCTTGAATATTCCACCTCAATAGTGTTTCAAGTTAGAACTACACACGATGGAGTTTTGTAAGAATACGAGTATTCCGATACTAGAAGAAGATTTTAGCCTTCAAACCTCGAAAGAGCTTTCTGTGGTGTAACAATAACGTCCCGACGTTCCTAATGATGCGAATCTATAGAATAAGGGAGAAATATAAGCGCAATTAAAGGAATTCATATGGCAAGAGCTGCTACAATGATAACCCAACCTTTCTTCAACCAATTTAACAACAAAATCATCCAAGATTGTCCAACAACTTCTCTACAATCCCTATTAGCCCATGCCTCTATTAAGTCTACTCTCATCACCCATAACCGACCTAAATACGACACTGGAGAATTGGGGAAAGAAATTCTTACCTTGTAGAAACCCTAGCAAGTTCCTCTTGAGAAATTCCAAGGCTTGATGCAAGTTGAGTAGTGAAATCCTTGAATCCTCCCCATTCTCCCTCTATGATAGCTCTCTCCTCTCTCTCTAAAATTTCAGTTAATCCCTCAAAAATTACCCATATGGCTAGATAAAATGAAATGGTTTTGGGTTATTAAATTGGAAAAATGGACCCTTAGAAATCCAGATCGCACTACAGACAAGGCAAAGCGAGCTCTGCAGCGAGCTACAGACCCGACTAGGCGAGCTCTGCAGCGTGCTATGGACCAGGCTCCACGATCTCTACAACAAGGAATAGACCTGGCTAAGCGAGGGATGTAGCATGGTCTAGCGTGCTAGGAGCTGGGCAACGCAAAGGAAGTAGCATGGACTAGCGCGCTAGGAGCTGTGCAATGCGAGGGAAGTAGCACGGACTGGCGCTCTAGGAGCTGGGCTACGCGAGGTCAAAACGATTCAACTCCCCAATGCATTCTTCCACCCAAAAAGTCAGAAAATATAATACATTAGCCAACCTTGGCCCCACGAAACCTTAAATTACTTGACAGAAACTTATGAGGCCTTACACTACTATATCCTTTCCTTTAAAAATCACCTTCGCCAGACTCAAATATTTCCAAAAATAACTCAATAACATTAAACAATGCTATAGGAATCAATTCCAAATAATAAATTCCTGATCTTTATCCAATTCCCCAAAGGTCAACAAAAGTCAACCTCGAGATAACACAATCAAAACCCGAATCATGGTGTAGATCCCAACTAACCATAACCCTAAGAGTTCAAATGTGATTAGATTCCAATATCGAGTCCAATCCGACTCTCAAATCCCCAAATTTTATTTCTAAAATATAGTCAAAAGACCTTAAAATATCCCTTCAAAATTCAACGATTTAGGTGTAAATATTTTTGGGAAATTAAGACATAATATCACAAAGAAGTGAAAATCGTTTACCCACTTTTCTTGTGTAAAAATCCTCTTCTAAAATCGCCCCTCTCTAAGTCTACGGTTCAAAATATGAGAAGATGGTTCTAAGTTCCAAAATCCCATCTAAATAGTAAGTTGTGGAATTCACAATTTCTACCAGGGGTTCGCAATTGTGAGCCTCACAAATGCGAGAAATGGCTTGCAAATGGGAAGTGATTTCTTCCGCCTCTAATATTGCAATCCCACATTTTCACACACAAAAGTGTGTCATGAAGTAATCTACATAATCTTGGAGATCATGACGATTCTCAAGTTCATGAGTGTATAAAACCACGCATAGCACAAGTTGGAGGGTTTAGAAGTTAAAGAATAGAAGCAAATAAGTTACGTCGAAAGTCGGCAATTTAGGAATATAATAACCCATACTTTTAGGGTGAGACTAGGTGATTAACATGATAATATTGTTAATTTATCAGGTATTATAGTCGTATGATAGTTGTGTGTTATGTTTTGAAGTCGAACGATTATGAAACAAAATTCGACAAAAGTTGTCGCAAGTTACGTTCATAATTTTACTAAAAACATAGATCTAGTGTTACCAAGATTTCTTTAACTATACTTTTATTTATGGGGAGATCCAGCCACCAAATCAGATAACCATGAGTCTAGTTTACAAAGCATTAAACTATTCATCAATACTACGGCTGAGTACGCAAGCAGCTCCCTTTGTGGAGGCATAAGGTCGGTTGAGGATTATCTTGATATATAAAGTTGTGAACTTGTTACAAGCCTCATTTTCGACCCAAATCAGACCTAATACTCTCTCTAGACTTTGTAAACATATCCTTAGGGTTTGGAAACCAAATCATAGGTGGAGAAGGTAAAACAAGTGGATTCAAGTCGTAGGAACCCTGAACTTGTCGATAGTTTGCCGCTTTCTCTCTTTGTGGCTGATTGAGGAAGACATAGCAATGGCTTAAGCTCTAAAAATTGAGGAATTGAGGGGCTATAAGGTATGTTATTCACCCCTCTCCTTGGGTTGAGTCGTTCTTATGCCATAGCAAGCCTAGATGTTGAAGGAAAATATGTTAAACCTGAAGTTGGAAGTATGTTTTAGTTGTTGTGCGTATGAGACCGTTTAGAAGGTTTTTGAGCTAGGTTTGGCTGGTTATTGATTTAGTATCTTGGATGTTATATTTTGATTTTTTTCTTGTTACTTTTGGGCTTAGTTTGAATGGAAAGGAAGTGATATAGGTGCTGCACAGTTTTTTTAAAATCGCAGGTGTATTGTTGTTTATTGTTCGACAGTTTTGGAGTCTCAATATGAGTATTGTTGATGTTGTTCGGGCTGTCTGGTTATTGTTGTAACTTGTGGGAAGTCATATAAATAGGGGAGGTGCTGCTCGTTTTATCGTAAAATAGGTTGTGGTGGATATATAATAGTTACGACTCTTAAATGATAACGATTTGCTGTGAAATTTCCATCGCTTGAGGTCGGGCAGTGAAGTCCACGAAGATGATCGACAAGGGGAGTATTTACCATTTAGTCTAGGTCACTGAGACCGATGCGGAAGCACCTACGCTTGAGTCTGTACCAGTAGTGAATGAATTTTCGAGGTTCTTTCGGGATGAGCTCCATGGAATCTCACCAGACCGGGAGATTTATTTTGGGATTGATGTGATGCCAGACTGTCACGACCCAAGTTCGCCCTCCGTGAACTGTCATGACGGCACCAAGTCTCTACGACTAGGTAAGCCTAACAATTTGCGTAAAAAGGAACAAAATGCGGAAAACAAATTAAAATTAAAAAATAAACAATTTTAGAAGTGTTTAATATGCCCCTCGGTATGTACCAACACAAGATCTCAAAAACTGAACATTTTCCAAAACCCGGAATCCAATGAATCACAAGCTAAATGATTACATAATAAGCTCTAACTCCAGAATTCGTCTACCAACAAGGGAAATACAGAAAAGGCCATACTAGTACTGAGAATAGAAAGGGACTCTTCGGTCTGCGGACGCGGCAGATATACCTCGGAGTCTCTACAAAGCGCCTTGCCTCAAGCGTGATAAGACTAAGTGGAAGTACTTGGATTTGCACATGAAAAACATGCGCAGGAAGGGCATGAGTACACCACAGCGGTACTCAGTAAGTGTCAAGCCTAACCTCGGGCGAGTAGTGACGAGGAAGGTCAGGGCCCTATTGAGACTTAAGGAGATACAAGATATAACAGTGTAAAGTAAAGCAGTATAGTTAAGTGCAACGGTAAGAAGTAACACAGATAGAAACAACAACAACAGCTATAATAGAGACAAACAATCACGAAAAGGAATACAACTCACACAGAGATAACAACCGGAGATCTCCCGGGATACTGTCCTGTAGCCCCAAATATAAATATCCAGTGGATCTCCCGGGATATCGTCCCGTAGTCCAACTCATAGTGCGCGGGGATCTACCGGAATCCCGATCCGTAGTCACAAATGTAAATACTCAGTACTGGGGGAATCTACCGGGTGTAGTCCCGTGGTTCCAATTTAAAAGTGCAGGGGGGTCTCCCGGAATACAAATCCGTAGTCCCAAAGTAAACATACAGGGGGATCTCTTGGAATACCGTCCCGTAGTCCCAAAGTAAATACACAGCAGCAATAAGGAGGATACTCAAATCAATCGAATTTCACACAAAGGTAAAGTAGGTATTGCTAACCTAGCATGCTGCACATGATTAAAATAAGGCAGTTGACCAAATAAGCAACTAAGTCAATTAGACATGCTTCCCTAAGCTAACAACAGGCTAAAATTGCAAGAAGTATAAGCGGGAAAAGAAACACAATTTTAAGTATTTAATGAAAACCAGATTTTTCAACAATTAGCACAAGTACGCACTCGTCACCTCATGTACAAGGTATTTCAAACATAAATAATACCAAATCCTAAGGGGAGTTTCCCCTACACAAGGTTAGACAAGCCACTTACCTCGAACTGGCTCAAAATCAACCCGAAACCATGTTCTTGCCACGAGTATTCGACTCCAAATGGCCCAAATCTATTCAATTCAATTGCATAATGTAAATAATACTTCAAGTAACTGATTCTATAAATAAATTCTAAGCTAATATGCGAAATTAGGTAAAATGACCAAAACACACTCAGGGCCCACGTATCAGAATTGGGTAAAATTTACAAATACGGAATCCTCACGCTCTCACGAGTTCATCCATACCAAGAGTAGTAAAATCGGACATCAAATGGTCCCTCAAATCACCACTCAAACTCTCCAATTAACCAAGCTCTAGTTTCTTCAATATTTGCCCACAATTTCCATAAATTTCAAGCCTAATCAATGAAATAACACCAAAGGAACGAGTTTTTGGAACCAAAGACCTTACCTCAATGAATCCCTCTGAAAATCCCCCTTAAAAATGCTCCCCAAAGCTTCTTCCCGTTTGAAAAGAGGTGAAAAATAGCTAAAATTTGCGAAGGGCGAAATATATATGTTCTGACCCAGCAAAACCGCATCTGCGGTCCAATTAGCGCTTCTACGGCCATAGTTATTGCACCAGCGGATTTTCACTTAGCGGGCCATTTCCGCACCTGCGCTAAGATTCCCGCACCTGTGACATCGTAGGTGCGTTCCCTTAACCGCTTCTGCGGTTCCAGCTGATTCACTCTTGGCCGCATCTGTGGCTTCATGCTCGCTTCTGCGAGTCCACACCTGTGGTCCCCTAGCCGCAAGTGCGGTTATGACAGCAAATGGAAAAGCTTCAGCTGCCAAACAAAATTCCAAACTCTTCCGTTAACCATCCGAAATCATCCCGAGGCCCTCGGGACCTCAACCAACAGCACGAACAAGTCATATACCACTATCCAAACTTATACCAATCCTTAAAACATCTAAAACAACATCGAAACATCGAATTAACATCGGATTCAAGCCTAAGAACTTTAAAACTCTCGAATTACGCTTTCGATCAAAAAGCCTATCAAACCTCGTCCGAATGACCTGAAATTTTGCACACAAGTCACATTCAACACGTCACATTCGCCGTCTTCACACTGTTCTGACTACGATCCAAACTCTAAAACATAAACTCTCATTTAGGGACTAAGTGTCCCAAAACTCTCCGAAACTCCAAATAAATCCTCTCGGCAACTCACAACAGCAGAAACAAACACGGGGAATGCAGTTAATAGGGGATCGGGGCGTTAATTCTTAAAATGAGCGGTCGGGTCATTACACAGACACATAGCCTATATGTATTCCACCCTACATAATGGCGTCATTGATTCAGGGAGCAAGATATTTCTAGCTTTCAGGACCCGATATGGGCACTTCCAATTTCTGGTAATGTCCTTTGTGATAACAAATGCTCTGACAACTTTCATGGATCTTATGTATCAAGTCTTCGAGTCTTTTCTTGACTCCATTATGATAGTGTTCATTTACAATATTGTTGTATATTCACGAACTCAAGAGGACCATGCCGATCATCTGAAGGCAGTTCTGCAGACTCTATATCAGCACAAGTTGTATGCGAGTTTTTCGAAGTGTGAATTTAGGCTTGAATCTGCCACATTCTTGGGTCATGTCATTTCTCGAGAAGGAATAAAGGTTGATCGCAGAAGATCGTAGCTATGGAGAATTGGCCGACGCCTAAAACTCCAATAGATATTCGCAGTTTCTTGTGCTTAGTTGGGTATTACAGAAAGTTTGTGGAGGGGTTCTCTACCCTTGCCTCCCCGTTGACTAAATTAACTCAAAAAGCAGTTATGTTCAAATGGTCAGATGCTTGTGAAAAGAGCTTCCAAGAGTTGAAAATAAGATTGACTACAACACCATTGTTCACCTTACATAATGGTACAGATGGGTTTGCAGTATATTGTGATGCTTCGAGAATCAGACTAGGGTGTGTATTAATGCAACATCGAAAGGTCATCGCCTATGCTTCTAGGCAACTAAAGAATCATGAGAAGAACTATCCAACACATGACTTAGAGCTCGCGGCAGTGGTTTTTGCATTGAATATTTGGCGTCATTGTTTGTATGGGGTTCATGTGGATATATTCACAGAACATAAGAGCCTCGAATATATTTTCAAATAGAAGGAATTGAATCTGAGGTAGAGAAGATAGCTCGAATTACTCAAGGATGACGACATCGATATTCTCTATCATCCGGGAAAGGCTAATGTTGTGGCGGATGTTCTTAGCCGGAAATATATGGGTAGTTTGGCTCACTTGGAGGCATATGAAAGGCCGTTGGCCATGCAGGTTCATCTGTTGGGTAGTTTTGGAGTTCTCCTTGTAGACTCTGGTGAAGGAGGGTTACTTGTTCAAAATATGGCTGAATCATCCCTTGTGGTGGAAGTCAAGGAGAAGCAATACGACGATCCATTGTTGGTACCATTGAAGAAGGGGATTCAAAAACATAATACTATTTCTCTTTCCCTTGGCATGGATGAGGGTACACTAAGGTACGAAGGGTGATTATGTGTTACAAATATAGATGGTCTTTGGGAAAGAATCATGACCGAGGCTCACACTTCCAGGTATTCTATGCATCTAGGATTTACGATGATGTACCATGATCTTAAGAAAGACTACTGGTGGAATGATATAAAGATGGATTTAGCGGACTTTGTGGCAAGATGTCCAAATTGCCAGCAAGTAAAGGCCGAACATCAAAGGCCCGGTGGGTTGGCACAGAACATAGAAATTCTGATGTGGAAATGAAAGATGATCAATATGGACTTTGGGGTAGGACTACCTCGCACTCCTCGAAAGTTCGACTCGATTTGGGTGATTGTGGACCGACTCACGAAATTAGCACACTTCTTACTTGTTAAGACTACCGACACCGCGGAACAAAATGCTCAGTTGTATATCAAGGAAATAGTTAGGTTGCATGGCACTCCAGTTTCTGTTATCTCCGATCAAGATGCGAAGTTCATGGCTAATTTTTGGAGGAAATTTAAACAAGGTTTGGGTACTCAAGTGAATCTTAGCACATCCTTTCACCCGAAGATCGACCGGGAAGCTGAGGGGACCATACAAATACTTGAGGATATGTTGCACGCTTTTGTTCTTGACTTCAATGGTAGCTGGTACGATCATTTTCCACTCATAGAATTTGCCTACAAAAATAGTTATCATGATTGCATTCAAATGGCACGTTCGAGGCTTTATAAGGTAGGAGATGTAGATCTCCTGTTAGATGGTTCGAGATTGGGGAAGCAGAGTTGATAGTGGTAGACCTCGTGCATAAGGCCATGGAGAAGGTTAAGATCATTAAGGAACGGTTGAAAACTACTTAAAGTCATCAGAAGTCCTACTCCGATGTGCGCCGTAGGGATTTGGAGTTCAAGGAGGATGGTTGGGTATTCTTGAAGGTTACCCCCATGAAGGGTATAATGTGTTTTGGGAAGAAAGAGAAATTGATTCCGAGGTATGTTCGACCGTACAGAGTCATTCAAAGGATTGGTCATGTGGCTTACAGGCTAGAACTACCTCCAAAGATCTGTTCAGTGCACCAGGTGTTTCATGTATCCATGTTGAAGAAAGTGGATGGAAATCTTTCATTTATTGTCCCGATTGAGACTATGGAGGACAACGAGGAATTGACTTATGAGGAGATTCCAGTTTCCATTCTTGATAGGCTGGTCCGGAAGTTACGAAACAAAGAGGTTGGCTCCGTGAATGTGCTATGGAAAAACCAACAGGTTGAAGAGGCCATTCGGGAGGATGAGGAAGAGATTAAGAAGAAGTATCCTCATTTGTTTAAATAGATACGTATTTCTATGAAATTATTGCCAAAGAATTGTGTATCACTTGTATAGTTTATGCAAAGGGTGTTCCTTTCCGGTAATATATTGCCTATGAGGCCACAATTGGTGTTGTTTTCATGTTATGTTGCATCGTTGGATTACGTATGTGTTGTTAGGATGGGATTCTCTGGCAGGTGGATAGGCCTAGTTATAAGGGAAAATCTACCGAAATTTCTGAGAAATTCGGGAGTCAGTCAATTTTGGGAGGTTGAGATGCGTGAGAGAAGATATGTGTTATGTTAGGTGTTTGGGGCGGACTCTACTCCTTAGTCGAGTACGAATGATGCTAAGTGGGGGAAGATGTAAGGCCCTGTAAATTTCAAGCATGTAATTTAGGGTTTCGTAGGGACAAGGTTAGCTATTGTATTATATTTTCGGACATTTTGGGTTTAATAGTGTGTTGGGGAGTTGAATTGTTTCTACCTCGCATCGCTCAGCTCCTAGGGCGCTAGTCCGTGCTGCTTCCCTCGCGTTGCCCAGCTCCTAGCGCCCTAGAGGTTATTACATCCCTCACTTAGCCAGGTCTATTCCTCGCTACAGAGCTCATGAAGCCTGGTCTATAGCTCGTTGTAGAGCTCGCTTAGCCCGGTCTGTAGCTCGCTGTAGAGCTCACCTAGTCTGGTCTGTAACGCGACCCGAAATTTGGAGGGTCCATTTTTCTAGTTTAATAACCCGATCCCATTTTGTTTTATCTAGCCATAAGGGTCATTTTCGAGGGTTTATCTGATATTTTAGAGAGAGAAGAGAGCTATCCTAGAGAGAGAAAGGGGAAGATTCAAGGATTTCACTACTCAACTTGGATCAAGCCTTGGTATTTCATCAAGAGGAACTTGCTAGGGTTTCTAAAAGATAAAAATTTCTTTCCCCAATTCTCCAATTTCTGATGTAGGTTGTTTATGGGTGACGAGAGTAGACTTATCACATGCACGAGCTAATAGGGGTTGTGGGGGAAGTTGCTGGACAATCTTAGGTGGTTTTGTTGTTGAATTTGTTGACGAAAGGTTGGGTTTTCATTGTAGCAAATCTTTCCATACGAATTCCTTTAATCGCGCTTATAATTCTCCCATCTTCTATAGATTGGCACATTAGGAGTGTCGGGACGTTATTGTTACACAATGGAAAGCTCTATCTAGGTATGAAGGCAAAACTTCTTCTAGTATCGGAATTCCCGTATTCTTACAAAACTCCATCGTCTGTAGTTTGAACTTTAAACACTATTGAGGTGGGATATTCAAGCTAGTAAATTGGTTCTTAAATTGCCTAACGTATCAAAACCCTCATGTGTTAATGATTCTCTATTTTGACTTAATTATGGTATACCCCTTTTGGAAGAACGTTGTGTACAAAATAATGTGATTCAATTTCTTATATTTCATGTAATGAAATCTGATAAATGTATATGTGGAAATGACAAAGGTGCCAAAGGGTTTGATTTGGAAGGAAATCTTTTGTACAACCATTATCGTTCTGAGAATCTAATTCGTGGCATTGTGATTACACCTCCACCCACACATATAGGGGTGAGGCGGTGGGGCCGCTTTGTGTAGAGATTATGGTATTATGATTACACCTCAACCCGCACACATTGGGGTGAGGCGGCGGGGCCGCTTTGCGCAGAGATTGTGGTATTATGATTACACCTCCACCCGCACATTTTGTGGTGAGGCGGCGGGCCACTTTGTGGAGAGATTGTGGTATTATGATTACACTTCCACCCGCACACATTGAAGTGAGGCAACTGGGCCACTTTGTGTAGTGATTATTGTATTATGATTACACCTCCACCCACACACATTAGGAAAGACAGCGGGGCAGCTTTGTGTAGAGATTGTGGTATAGTGGTAGAGGTACCCAACTTGGAATTTATGAATTTTATTGAAAGTTTTAAATGAATTTATTGTGGTTGTAATGGCTATTTAAATTCTTTTATTGCATTTATGATTCGTCACATTCATGTTGTACTTCCAAGGAGTGTATGGTTTTCATACTAGTACTGTTCATCATGTACTAACGTCCTTTTTGCCGGGGATGCTGCATCATAAATGGATGCAGGTGATCCCATAGCACGCGCCTTTGATCAGTGACATTAGTGCTCTTCCCAGCTGGCTTGGTGAGCCCCAATTCACTTGGGGGTGGTTTATCTTTTGTTCTTGTGTATTATGTTATGAGGCATAGTCGGGGCCCTGTTGCGAGCATTATCATAACACTCTTTGTATCTATCAAAGGCTCCGTAGACATAGTGTGGGTTGTATTTTGGTGCTGGGCAAATCAAACTAGTAAGCTTCCTTTAACCTGCTAGCACCGTTGATATGTATTTTGAGTCTTTATAAAAAGAAGAAGTAACTAATGGCAATAAATTGGTGTTGCTCACATGGTCTAATTAATGAATTATGTCTTCACTTTACTTATGGGCAAAGTCAGGTAGAAAGCGTACGATAGGCTTGCTTGATCGGGTTATCTCGGTTGAGCGTCGATCGCGCTCCATGAGGTCGGAGCGTGACAAGTAGAGAATTGATTTGAGCTTATTGGGGTAAGTATCTTTCTTATACTTATGTGAGGAATACCCCATAGGATATGACACGTATTTTCCTAATGCGTTATGTGAAAAACAAGATGTACGCAAAGTGACGAGTGCGTGCACGCGTGCTATATGTGATTTTGATTGGATTAGACCTTTGGCTTCTAATATTCCTTATTCTTTAAGACATAATTTACATTAACCATGTTTAATTACATTCTGACTACATGAACCTGACTGTTACAATTGATTTAGACATACTCAATGGTGCGGTTATGACAGCTGAAGGAAACCTTCAGCACTTCCTCAAATCCCATCCTTGATCCGTCAACCTCCCGAAATCAACCCGAGGTCCTCGGGTCCTCAACCAAACATACAAACCAGTCACATATCACCATTCAAACTTATCCCAAACTTCGGAACACTCCAAACAACATCAAAATATCAAATCACCCTCGGATTCAAGCCTAAGAACTTAGAAACTTTCAAATTCCACAAACAACGCCGATGCCTATCAAATCCCCTTCGGATGACATGAAATTTTGCACACACGCCAAATATGACACTACGGACTTACTAATATTTCCGAAATTCCATTCTGACCCCGATATCAAGATTTCCACTGCCGATCGGAAAACTCCAAATTTCCAATTTTTCGCCAATTCAAGCCTAATTCTACCACGGACCTCCAAATTACATTCCGAACACGCTCCTAAGTCCAAAATCACCTAACGGGGCTATTCGAACCATCAGAATTAAGATCCGTGATCTTCTACACATAAGTCAATATCTGGTTGACTTTTCCAAGTTAAGCTTTTAAATTAGAGACCAAGTGTCTCAAACTACTCCACGAACACTCTGAACCCGCACCAACCAACACAATACGACGAAATACAGCTGAACAACACATAAAGAATCAGAAATGGAGAAATGGGGTTGTAACTCATGAAACAGCCGGCCGGGTCATTACACTCATTAACAATATTCAAGGAGGGACAGGTTAAAAAGAGGAAATTATTTCACAAAAGGGTAAATTTTGTAATGAGGTGGCCAAAGAAAAGGTTAAAGGCTCAATGGGATAAACTAATGATAATATTTATGCAATAGTAGGCTTGAAAGGCTACCGGGGCTTTTTCAAAGATCACAAAGAATGCCTAAGGTCATCCGTCCAACCAAACATAACTAACATTAGCACTGAAAGACCAACCGGGCAAGTTCGAGATGATAGAAGTAAACACAAGAATTATTTATAACAAAAACTAACACTCATGGCACATGAACTAATCAAGACGGAATAATTTCATTTCTTAATAAGAGCATCTAGAGAAATATCATGCTAACTACTAGGCAAAGAGTCACCAAAAGAGCCAAAATGTTATCACAAACATTATTCTTCCCCATGCTACTCACTTTTTTCAATTTAAAACCACAATTCGGAGGGGTATTCGTAATTCATGCTTCACATACAAGAGACTAATTTTATTAGTACCAAACAATCCAAAAGTCTCCACATAATTAAATAAGACTAATTCTCTTATGAAAATCGTCATGTCATCCATCATAGAGAAAAGTCACCCGGTTCAACACAAAAAATGTTCCTCGAGAAAGGACCGTAGCATATAGAATACCCAAGGAAATACTACTAATGAAACAAAAATGAAATAATGAAAACTACTAAAGAAAATAATCAACAAAAGCAACTAATACTAAAGGAGCAAAAATAACATAAACTAAAAAATACTAAAGAATAAATAAGGGAAGAAAGAAAAATAAATTAGAACAACAAAAGTGACTAATCTGCACATAAATAACTACTCACAACTACGCTCGGCAAGAGCACATGATAAGCAATAACAAAACAAGCCCGGCAAGGGCATACAATATCCATACAACAAAATAAGCCCGACAAGGGCATAAGTCAAGTATCAATGTATAAACAAAGTGTACTCCCTAAAGCCACCCTCAACTAACAACATTGCAGTGGCCTCACTGCACAATATCAAAATAAAATACAAGCCGTTTGAGGGTCTCCCCAAGGTCTACATCAGACTAGCAGACTGCGGAAGGAAGGCTAATCACTGTCGTGAAGAACTCTCGGCCTCATCATCATCTGTCTCATCAGCATCATCACCAGCAACATTTGACATGAAGGAATACTCCTTGCTATCATCGTTATCCCCGACTGGTATCTTCTTGTCCGGCTGCCCCCATTTGAAGATGGCCTTGATGCTTCTCCATATTTTTATCATAAACTTGACCTTCTTTTTATTCTTCACCTTCTCCTTTTGGAAGTCTGACTGAGTACCTACATGTGCCTTGGCCAAGTTGCCACAGACTATCTCAAGTCTGCCAACAGATGCTGCTATTTTCCCTAAGACTCTGCCTGTTTTTTTTGTGCATCTAAGTAGGTCTTCATGTCTTCCCTGGTGAATTATGAGGCATAGGCTGGGAGGATGACGGCCCACTAGGGAGCTGTGACACTAAGTCGAGAATGGATGTAAGCTGGGAGTTTAGCATCCCAAATGGTCCCTCAGGCACAACTGCCCATGAGAATGACTCTGGTCGGGCAACATTAGTGGTGACTTTCCTCTTCTTGCTCTTTATTGCACTACCCTTGCTCGTTACTCTCAACGGATGAAAGGGTTTGTCGGCGGGTAACCAACGATCGGTGCTGCGCACCTCAACCATTGCCCGCCTACACAACTCTATGATCAGGGAAGGAAACATCAACCCTGCATTATCGTCTAGCAAATACTCTCTCAGCTCTCTCAGGATATAGTGACCAACATTCACAGGAATGCCGTCTAGAATGCATGTAATGATCAAGGCCCTGGTATATGAGACATCTGAAACATTTCTAGAGGGTGATACCCTATTGTAGAGGATGTAGAGCCATATTTTGGATTCAGCTGTGAAGTCGATCGATTTCAAACCCCTTCTTTTGTTGGCCCACTTTGCTTTCATGCTTGCTGGATAGTGCTTACAAACAAGTCATTCTCCATTGTTGCAATGACCCTTTTCTCGCACTGGCTCGAGTGGATGGTCAGGAAGCCTAGAATGCCATTGATTTGTTCAGTCCCAAACCTCAATATTTTGCCTCTAATGGTGAGTTGTGGGTCGGCGAAGTTTGTACGCTTAAGATTCGCGTAAAACTCACGTACCCGCTCCTCATTGGCTATGCACGGAATAGACATCAAGCACGACCAGCCGGAGGTTAGTAGACAGTCATATAATTCCGGAAGCAGCTCGGCCAATTTATCCTTGGCAATCCCTTTGTCAAGAAATATCTTTTTGGTGAGGAGTTTGTCATAGTACCGTCGGTGACAATCAACCGGCATGAAGCATGACTAGTCAAATTGTTCAGCCACAACATCATCCTAAAATTCATGATCAAGCAAGGCATTGTCATTCATGTTCGAGTCAATTTTAGCTCAATGTTTCTTCAAAAAGTCAAAACAACGTTAGTCGGGAAGTAGAATCATGTTAGGCAATTTAAAACAAAGCAATTAGGCCAAAGAATTGAGTCGAACGGGCCCGAGAAGCTCCAGATGCAAAGCTACTGGAATTTGGAATTCTGCCCAGTTTCCATACCGGCGGAAAGACCTTCGCAGGTGCGGTCCAGCTTCTGCGGGTTATTATCCGCTTCTGCGGTTTTGCCCATCTCATCAGAGTACACACCTGCGAAACACTCAATGCAGGTGCGAGGCCGCATCTGTAGAACTTTTTCCGCTCTACCTTGTGTGCAGGTCCAGGGGTTAGTGGCCGTGCTAGCGAGCGTTGATTTTCATGCGCTACAAATATTTTGGAGTTGTCAAGGTAGCTGCATAGCGATCGCAGCCTTGCTCTTCTCCCTCCTATCTCCCTATAGATATTAGTAGTGTATTTCCAGACTATTTTAGTATTGTTATATTTCGGAAAAGTTGCAGTATTTGCTCATAACTTAGTCACACCCGAGGTCAGGCTTTTTATTCCCGCATTCTAGTTTCGAATTTATCTCTTTAATGGAAATTTCAGTATGAAAAAGGTTATTATTTAAATTTTAATGAATTGTCGAATTATTTTGGAATGTGTTGGCTGGCCTAGTTCCATGATAGGCGCCATCACGACTTGGTAATACTCCCCAATTCAAATTGATAATTTATTAATTTTTTTCATTTTTTATTTTAAGATAATTTCCTAACTCTAAATTTATCTTTTTCCTAAAAATCTATGCTTGTCATTTTATGGATATGCCACTTGGTATCATATATATACATACATACACTACTATTAGAAAGCAACTACTCCACAATTAAAATTGGTAGTTTTTATTTTCTTTTATTTTTGTTTTTATATTTAAAATAATTTTAAATCTTCAACTTCAAATTATTCCCCAATTTGAATTGGTAGTTTTGTTTTTTCTTATTTTCATTTTTGTTAACGTGATGACCCGATAGGTCATCTTATGTTTTAGCACTTAATTTTGTGCTTTTAAGCCTTAACTACCTCATTTTAGCCTTCCTCGATTTACGTGCGCAATTCGGGTATTTTCCCGAAAAGCTTTTATGTTAAAAACTAAGAAAATATAAAAAATATGCCTTAAAATCTATTTGGGCAAATGGACCCAAATTCATATGTTGACGGTCCTGGCGGGTCCGTATCGTAATTTTGGACTTCGGCATATGTCCGGAACCGAATTTGGAAGTCCCTAGACCGAGTTATCACACTTTGTTGAAATTTGAAGGTTTAAAGGCTTAATGACTTTGAAAGGTTGACCAATGTTTGACTTTATTGATACCGGGTCCGTATTTTTGTTCCGAAATCAGCATAGGCCCATTACTATATATATGACTTTTCTGTCAAATTTGGTGAGAAAGGAGTTGGTTTGACGTGATTCGGACGTCCGGTTGTGAAAATAAAAGTTCATGAGTATTCTTGAAAATTTCCTTTGATTTGATGCTCAATTCGTACTTTTAGGTGTTATCTTGGCGATTTGATCGCACGAGCAAGTTCATATTATATTTTTAGACTTGTGTGCATGTTTGGTTTGGAGCTCCGAGGGCTCAGGTGAGTTTCGAATTGGTTTATTAATAGTCTTCGTTCTTTTTAGATCGGA
>NW_017670999.1:137730-223853 GCF_001879085.1 Nicotiana attenuata
ATATATATATATATATATATATATATATATATATATATATATATATATATATATATATATATAAATATATATTTGTGACAAATCAATTAGCGCGGCAACACTCTTCGTGTGTTCAACTCATCCTCCCAAATGTATGATGAACAGAACCAACCAGATGACAGAAATATCGATAACAAGAATTAGAAAGTTGAAAATATGCAAGTAACAACAATGGACAAAGATACACATGTGGGCAACATCAAAAGAATAAGCGGAAAGCACGTGAGTAACAAAAACATTTGGAAAACAAGGAATATCCACTTCAATCAACTAGCATATTGGAGGCCTGAGTACAACTATAACGAAGAAGCAGAATGCGTGATCTTTACAAGTTGACAAGTAAGGTCATGAATGGTTAACACGGTGGAGGGCTTATAATTAATGCTACATAATAGATACAACATGAGTATTTGCTTGTTAAGCAAGTAGAAGGTATGAGCAACACAACAACAATTGAAATGGAGATCAATGACAGAACAATAGCAACAAGTCATATTTTTATTGGTAGTTTTTATTTTTTCCCAATTTTAAATTCAAACTATTTCCCAATTTGAATTGGTAGTTTTTATTTTTTCTTATTTTTATTTTTGTTATTGTGATGATCCGATAGGTCATCTTATCTTTTAGAGCCTAATTCTGTGCTTTGAAGCCTTAAATACCTCATTTTAGCCCTCCTCGCAATCCGGGTATTTTCCCGAAAAGCTTTGATCTTAAAAAATGAGAAAATATAAAACATTTGCCTTAAAATCTATTTGGGAAAACGGACCGGGATCCATATTTTGACGGTCCCGGTGGGTCCGTATCGTGATATTAGACTTGGGCATATGCCCGGAACCGAATCCGAAAGTCCCTTGCCCGAGTTATCACACATTGTTGAAATTTGAAGGTTTAAAGGCTTAATGACTTGTTGACCAATGTTTGACTTTATTGATACCGGGTCCGTATTTTTGTTCCGAAATCAGTATAGGCCCATTACTATATATATGACTTTTCTGTCAAATTTGTTGAGAAAGGAGTTGGTTTGATGTGATTCGGACGTCCAGTTGTGAAAATAAAAGTTCATGAGTATTCTTGAAAATTTCCTTTGATTTGGTGCTCAATCCGTAGTTTAAGGTGTTATCTTGGCAATTTGATCGCACGAGCAAGTTCGTATTATGTTGTTAGACTTGTGTGCATGTTTGGTTTGGAGCTCCGAGGGCTCGGGTGTGTTTCAGATAGGCTACAAAGTGGATTGGACTTAGAAAACTCAGCTGGTGTTCTGCAATTTGTGGTAGTGGTCACGACCCAAAAATTACAAGTCGTAATGGCACCTAACTCAACCTACTAGGTAAGCCAACTAACAGAAAATACAACTCAACTAAGATTATAAGAAAATAGAGAATAGATAACTGAACATTTACAAATTTACCCAAGACTTGGTAGTAGGACTCATGAGCTTTTAAGACTTGGAATTTATAAAGCTGGCACGAGTAAGTACACGTTCTATTCAAAAGATACATAAACAGAGTAGCAAAACCTAAGCTACCAAGGACAAGAGGTAGCTATATCCGGAAGACGCAAACATCTTCAGAATCAACACCCGACATCACCAGCAACTCTGCTCCAGAAATATTTTCACATCGTGTAGAAGTGTAGTATAAGTACAACCGACCCCATGTACTAGTAAGTATTTTGTCTAACCTCGTCGAAGTAGTGACGAGGATTTTAGTTAAAAGATGTTTATTCTTATTAGTTGTTCATTAGAGTAACAACAAAAGCAGATCGAAGCATAACAGAAAAAAGCACCGTATACAATTCGGCGAGACAGTCGACAATTACTAAAAGGAATCACAGTAGATGATTTACAATCTTTCCTGGTATGAGAAGTATATCCAAGGTAGCGGCACAGTAACACCCTTCGCTCTTCTATCTCTGCCTCACCATATATATATATATATATATATATATATATATATATATATATATATATATATATATATATATATATAAAATATTTGTGACATATCAATTAGCGCGGCAACACTAATCGTGTGTTCAACTCATCCTCCCAAATGTATGATGAACAGAACCAACTAGATGACAGAAATATCGATGACAAGAATTAGAAAGTAGGAAATATGCAAGTAACAACAATGGACAAAGATACACATGTGGGCAACATCAAAAGAATAAGCGGAAAGCACGTGAGTAACAAAAACATTTGGAAAACAAGGAATATCAACATCAATCAACTAGCATATTGGAGGCCTAAGTACAACTATAACGAAGAAGGCAGAATGCGTGATCTTTACAAGTTGACAAGTAAGGTCATGAATGGTTAACACGGCGGAGGGCTTATAATTAATGCTGCATAATAGATACAACATGAGTATTTGCTTGTTAAGCAAGTAGAAGGTATGAGCAACACAACAACAATTGAAATGGAGATCAATGACACAACAATAGCAACAAGTCATATTTTTATTGGTAGTTTTTATTTTTTCCCAATTTCTACTTCAAACTATTTCCCAATTTGAATTGGTAGTTTTTATTTTTTCTTATTTTTATTTTTGTTAATGTGATGATCCGATAGGTCATCTTATCTTTTAGAGCCTAATTCTGTGCTTTGAAGCCTGAAATACATCATTTTAGCCCTCCTCGCAATCCGGGTATTTTCCCGAAAAGCTTTGATCTTAAAAAAATAAGAAAATATAAAACATTTGCCTTAAAATCTATTTGGGAAAACGGACCTGGATCCATATTTTGACGGTCCTGGTGGGTCCGTATCGTGATTTTAGACTTGGGCATATGCCCGGAACCGAATCCGAAAGTCCCTTGCCCGAGTTATCACACTTTGTTGAAATTTGAAGGTTTAAAGGCTTAATGACTTTGAAAGGTTGACCAATGTTTGACTTTATTGATACCGGGTCCGTATTTTTGTTCCGAAATCAGTATAGGCCCATTACTATATATATGACTTTTCAGTCAAATTTTGGTGAGAAAGGAGTTAGTTTGACGTGATTCGGACGTCCGGTTGTGAAAATAAAAGTTCATGAGTATTCTTGAAAATTTCCTTTGATTTGATGCTCAATTCGTAGTTTGAGGTGTTATCTTGGCGATTTGATAGCACGAGCAAGTTCGTATTATATTTTTAGACTTGTGTGCATGTTTGGTTTGGAGCTCCGAGGGCTCGGGTGTGTTTCAGATAGGCTACAGAGTGGATTGGACTTAGAAAACTCAGCTGGTGTTCTGCAATTTGTGGTAGTGGTCACGACCAAAAAATTACGAGTCGTAATGGCACCTAGCTTAACCTGCTAGGTAATCCAACTAACAGAAAATACAACCCAACTAAGATTAAAAGAAAATAGAGAATAGATAACTGAACATTTACAAATTTACCCAAGACTTGGTAGTAGGACTCATGAGCTTTTAAGACTTGGAATTTATAAAGCTGGTACGAATAAGTACACGTTCTATTCAAAAGATTAAACAGAGTAGCTAAACCAAAGCTACCAAGGACAAGAGGTAGCTATATCCGGAAGACGCAAACATCTTGAGAATCAACACCCAACATCACCAGCAACTCTGCTCCAGAAATCTTTTCACATCGTGTAGAAGTGTAGTATAAGTACAACCGACCCCATGTACTAGTATGTATTTTGTCTAAGCTTGTCGAAGTAGTGACGAGGCTTTTAGTTAAAAGATGTTTATTCTTATTAGTTGTTCATTAGAGTAACAACAAAAGCAGTTCGAAGCATTACAGAAAAAAGTACCGTATACAATTCGACGGGACAGTCGACAATTACTAAAGGAATCACAGTAGACGATTTACAATATTTCCTGGTATGAGAAGTATATCCAAGGTAGTGGCACAGTAACACCCTTCGCTCTTCTATCTCTGCCTCGCCACATATATATATATATATATATTTGTGACAAATCAATTAGCGCGGCAACACTCTTCGTGTGTTCAACTCAACCTCCCAAATGTATGATGAACAGAACCAACCAGATGACAGAAATATCGATAACAAGAATTAGAAAGTAGGAAATATACAAGTAACAACAATGGACAAAGATACACATGTGGGAAACATCAAAAGAATAAGCGGAAAGCACGTGAGTAAAAAAAAAATTTGGAAAACAAGGAATATCAACTTCAATCAACTAGCATATTGGAGGCCTAAGTACAACTATAACAAAGAAGGCAGAATGCATGATCTTTACAAGTTGACAAGTAAGGTCACGAATGGTTAACACGGTATAGGGCTTATAATTAATGCTACATAATAGATACAACATGAATATTTGCTTGTTAAGCAAGTAGAAGGTATGAGCAACACAACAACAATTGAAATGGAGATCAATGACAGAACAATAGCAACAAGTCATATTTTTATTGGTAGTTTTTGTTTTTTTCCAATTTCAACTTCAAACTATTTCCCAATTTGAATTGGTAGTTTTTATTTTTTCTTATTTTTATTTTTGTTAATGTGATGATCCGATAGGTCATCTTATCTTTTAGAGCCTAATTATGTGCTTTGAAGCCTTAAATACCTCATTTTAGCCCTCCTCGCAATTCGGGTATTTTCCCGAAAAGCTTTGATCTTAAAAAAATGAGAAAATATAAAACATTTGCCTTAAAATCTATTTGGGAAAACGGACCTGGATCCATACGGTCCCGGTGGGTCCGTATCGTGATATTAGACTTGGGCATATGCCCAGAACCGAATCCGAAAGTCCCTTGGCCGAGTTATCACACTTTGTTGAAATTTGAAGGTTTAAAGGCTTAATGACTTTGAAAGGTTGACCAATGTTTAACTTTATTGATACCGGGTCCGTATTTTTGTTCCGAAATCGGTATAGTCCCATTACTGTTTATATGACTTGTCTATTAAATTTGGTGAAAAACAGAGTTGGTTTGATGTGATTCGGACGTCCGGTTGTGAAAATTGAAGTTTATGAGTATTCTTGAAAACTTCCTTTGATTTGATGCGCAATTCGTAGTTCTAGGTGTTATCTTGGCGATTTGATCATGCGACCAACTTCGTATTATATTTTTAGACTTGTATGCATGTTTGGTTTGGATCCCCGGGGGTTCGGGTGAGTTTCGGATAGGCTACGGAGTGGTTTGGACATAGAAAACTCTGCTGGTGTTCTGCAATTTCTGGTACTGGACTCTGATCTCGCAATTGTCATGACCCAAATACTACATGTCTTAATGACACCTAACTCAACACTCTAGGTAAGCCAACTAGCAGAAAATATAACTCAATTGCGATTACAAGAAAATAGAGAATATGTAACTGAACATTTATAATTTACACAAGACTTGGTAGTACGATTCATGAGCTTTCAAGACTCTAAATTTATAAAGCTGGTACGAATAAATACACGTTCTCTTTGAAAGATACATAAACAGAGTAGTAAAATCTAAGTTACCAAGGACAAGAGGCAGCTATATCCGGAAGGCGCGAACATCTTCAAAATCAGCACCCGACATCACCGACAACTCTGCTCCTAAAATCTATACACATCGTACAGAAGTGTAGTATAAGTACAACCGACCCCGTGTACTACTAAGTATTTTGTCTAACCTCTTCGAAGTAGTGACAAGGCTTTTAGTTAAAAGATGTTTATTGTTATTACATGTACATTAGACTAACAACAAAAGCAATTCTAAGCATAACAGATAAAAGTACCGTATACAAATCAGCGAGACAGTCAACAATTACTAAAAGGAATTATGGTAGAAGTATTAAAATCTTTCTTGATATGAGAAGTATATCCAAGGTATCAAGTCAAGCAGCACGGTACACTCTTCGTGCTTCTATTAGCGCGGAAACACCCTTCGTGTGTTCAACTCATCCTCCCAAATGTATGAGTAATTGAATCAACCAGATGGAAGAAATATCGATAACAAGAATTACAACGTAGGAAATACGCAAGTAACAATAATGGACAAAGATACACATGTGGACAACAGTAAAAGACTAAGCGGAAAGCACGTGAGTAACAACGACAATTGGAAAACAAGGAATATCAACTTCAATTAACTAGCATACTGGATGCCTAAGTACAGCTATAACAAATAAGGCGGAATACACGATCTTTACAAGTTGACAAGTAAGGGCATAAATGGGCTAACACAATGGAAGGCTTATACTAAATACTACAGAATAGATGCAACATGAGTATTTGCAAGTTAAGCAAGTAGAAGGTATGAGCAATACAACAACAATTGAAACAGAGATGAATTATAGAAACAATAAGAACAAGTCATATCAGGTCCGTAATTATGACAATAAAAGTTCAAGGTAGACACATGGACGTATATACGAAAAAATGATATCAAACATAATGCATGTCCCTCATCCTCGCCAGCACGGAAACACCCATTGTACCATGACCTCACGATAACACCCAATCATAACA
This sequence comes from Nicotiana attenuata, assembly GCF_001879085.1. NCBI lineage: Eukaryota > Viridiplantae > Streptophyta > Magnoliopsida > Solanales > Solanaceae > Nicotiana > Nicotiana attenuata. Next base: position 144,184 of record NW_017670999.1, read on the forward strand.
ATATAAATGAAATGACACGGCATCCCCCTTCGTGCTTTTACTCTCAAATGATATGGCACGGCATCACCGTTCGTGCTTTACACTCTTCCTCACATGATAATGAATATAGAATGGCACGACATCACCCTTCGTGCTTTACACTCTTCCTCACATGATAATGAATATAAATTGGCACGGCATCACCCTTCGTGCTTTTACTCTCAAATGATATAGAACGACATTACCCTTCGTGCTTTAACTCTTCCTCACATGATAATAAATATAAAATGGCCCGGCATCAACCTTCGTGCTTTACACTCTTCCTCAAATGATAGTGAATATAAAATGGCACGGCATCAACCTTCGTGCTTTACACTCTTCCTCTAATGATAGATGAATATAAAATGGCACGGCATCACCCTTCGTGCTTTACACTCTTCCTCACATGATAATGAATATAAAATGGCACGACATCACCTTTACAAATTAGCCTCTGCCCGGCTCAATCTAGCACAACAACAACTTGAATACATCACACGATGCGAGAGAAAATAATTTCAATTAATAAACTTGTGAGTTTTATGAGATTTCCCAAAAGTCAAACCCCGGGCCCGCCCGATCAAAGCCCGGGTCCAAGGGTAGGTCTTGACTACCCATAGCCTCACGAGTCCAAATATGTATTTTGTTTTCCAATGCGAGTCTTATTCGACTCTCAAATCTCAAATTTTCATTTTTTCAAAACATTGAAAAAATCCCCATTTTTTTCCATAGATTTCCCATGAATTTGATGTTAAATCTTGTATAAAATCATGAAATATAGTTGGAAATTGATTAAAGATACTAAACCAAGGATTTTGTATGAAAATCCCCTCTCAAAATCGCCTCACATTGAAGTTGGGGTTCAAAATATATGAAAATGAAGCAAAAACTCGGAATTCTCAGCACTTAACAGTTTGCAGATGCCGCATTTGCGACACGGGGTTCGCATCTGCAAATGCAAAAAACTAATCGCAATTGCTAACCTGGAGAATTCATGTTAAGGTCGCATGTGCGACCAAAGCTTCGCAAATGTGAAGGTCAGTTTTCGTAAATGCAACAGTCTCATTGCAAATGCAAAAATTGCACAGCCGCCCAGGCTTCGCAAATGCGAGGCTTCTTCGCAAATGCGATGTCCGCATTTGTGACCAGAACATCGCAAATGCGAAGAAACCAGAACCAACAATCAACAATTAAGAAAAATCATTTTGAAACCAATCTGAAACTCACCCGAGCCCTCGGGGCTCCAACCCAAATATGCACACAAGTCTAAAAACACAACACTAACTCGCTTGCGCGGTCAAATCATCAAAATAACTTCTAAAACCACAAATCGGACGCCAAAATTTGTGAAAATCAAACTAAACTTCAAGAACGTCTAAAATAACAACCAAGCGTCTGAACCATATCAAGTCAACTTCAAATGGCCAAAATTTTGCGGACAAGTTCTATATGACAAAATAAACCTACTCAAAGCTTAAAATAACGCATAACAACCTTGAAACGACGAATCATACCTCAAGTCAAAATCAATAAACTTTGAAACTTCAACTTCCACAACCGATGCTGAAACCTATCAAATCGCCTCCGATTGACCTCAAATTTTGCACACAAGTAACATTTGCCATTACAGAGCTATTCCAACTTCTGGAATCAGAATCCAACCTTGATATCAAAAAGTCCACTCCCGATCTAACTTCCCAAAAATCTAACTTTCGCCATTTCAAGACAAATTCAGCTACGGACCTCCAAATTACAATCCGGATGTGCTCCTCAGTCCAAAATCATCAAACAAAGCTAATGGAACTGACGAAACTCTATTCCGAGGTCAAGTGCTAAAAAGTCAAATTTAGTCAATTCATCCAACTTAGAACTTAAATCTTGAAGTTCATTCTTCCAAATCGATTCCGGATAACTTGAAAACCAACACCGACGCAAGTCATAATACATCATGCAGATATACTCGAGCCCTCAAAATACTGACTGAAGTGTAGATACTCATAACGACTAGTCGGGTCATTACATTAATTGCGAGATCAGTGTTCGTATTTGCGAACATCCTAAAATCGTGTCAGGCTCACATTTGCGAGAAACTTCTTCGCATTTGCAATGAACAACTGAGTCAGCAAGAGTTTGCATTTGCGATCAGGAGGTCGCAATTGCAGGGAGGGTAGAGTTTGCATTTGCGAATATTTCATCCCGAATGCGATAAAAGCAGAGGTGCGCATGCTTTTCAATTGCGAGGTGTTCTTCGCACTTGTGGGGATTTATGTTCATTCTTAAAATTTTCAAAACTAGAATACCCTAGGGGCGATTTTTCAAAGGACTCTTCTTCCCCAATCCATTGGTAAGTGACTCTAATATATTTTCGTTCAATCTTTCATTATATTTCATAAGTTTTCAACCTAAAATATAGTTTTTCATGGTGGAACTTGGGGGTTTGGGTAGAATTAGGGATTTTTGTAAAATTGGGACTTAGACCTCTTACATAATAGAGTCGGTGGTGAATGGGTAATCACGTTTTGGGCCGAACTTGGGGTTTGGACTAGGCGGGCATGGGAATTGACTTTTTCAATAATGACCTAAATTGAATCCTTTGAAATCGTGGGTAGTTCCTAAGGCTTAATTTGAATTGTTTGGTTGGTAAATTTATAGATTCTATTTGTTCGGAGGCTTGTTTGATAGGCAAAGATGTGATTGAGCTTTCAGTTGATCCTTGGAGCGAGGTAAGCGTCGTGGTTAACCTTGACTCGAGGGATTAGGATTTGTTTGTCTATTTGCTACATGTTTAGACGTTGGGTACAACGTATATGTGAGGTGGCAAGCACTTATGCATTATTGTCGGGTTAAAGCATGTGGGTGGGACTTGTTCCTTGTAATTTATTATTTACTTTGATCATGTTATCCATGCTTGGACTAGTTACTTATTAAGTTGATCATTCTTACCATATTTATGGGCTTTTGTGATAATTGAGTATTGTTTCTAAAATTGAGATTGGTATTGTGGGACCATTGTTGACGTAAAGCTTGTTCGTGTTCTTTCTATCTCCCAGTTGTTACTTGTTCATTGTTATACGGTAAGGGGGAGTGTTAATGCATGAAGGGTAATGTCCTGCCGTATGTGAGTGTTAATGCACGAAGGGTGATGTTGTGCCATATTTTGAGAGTTAATGCACAAAGGGTGATGCAGTGCCGTGTTATGAGATTTAATTTACGAAATGTGATGTCGTGTCGTATCTATTGATTATTCTGAAAGTGAGAGTAAAACCACGAAGGTGATGTTACATCCCGTACTTTAATATTAGGATAAGTCGTTGTAATCCATATGAGCTTGAAGGTATTACGACCATACATGAGAATATAGAGGATTTTTGACTACGTTAATATAAGACCCCGTAAGTTTAACAACCTTGATACTGTTATATACATTTCATATGGTATTTTGTGTGGAATATTTTTGTAAAATAGTTTGAAAAATATGATTTTACATAGTTATGAATATTACTACTTTCGAATATACTTTAAATTATACACATAATTTGACAAAGTTTATGATATTTTCTTTATTGTAAAGATAGAAATTATTTTTTTCACAAGAAAATATGGTTATATTTTAGCCATTTTAAGAAGTAAGCATATGAAACTTTGTACTCTTTATTTGAGATTAGGAAAATTAGTAGTTGAGAAAATTTATGCATTTTTACATGTAAGGTTTAATGAAATAATAGTGTATGTATTGATTTTATATGGTACCATAATTTATTAATATTTTAATACTTTAATAGTAGTACTTTAGGATGAGGACAAGACTATTTTTGAGGTTATAAGTGCTTATGATATTTATAACATGTGATAAGTAAAGTCGTGAAAGCGAGAGGGTAAAAGAGTTGAAGAAAATGAGGTTCGTCGAAGTTTGACATTTGGAGGTAAAATACGGTCCAAGCTATAATACCCGGTATTTGTGGATTAGTACCTTATAAAGAACCACGTGACCATGATAGTAAGGTGTATAAAGTATGCTAAAAGTAAGTAGCATGTTAAGTAATTTGAGATAATTCTTAACTTTGTGGGTAATTGGTTAATTATTAGTTAATGGGAGATTAACTAGTTAATTAAGAATTAGTGGATATTTAATTAAGAACCTTAGATAAGCCCAAGGAACTCCTTATCGTGGTAGAAAACCAAGCCCTATTTAGTGACTAATAAATCATAAAACAAGGTGGCATAATTAGGAGAATTGGCCAAGAAACTCATTCTTATCTAGTGGGGCCCACACCACTTTAATAAGGAATATTTCTAATCTATTAGTTCATTTTAGGAAAGATATCATAGAAGATTATGATCAACTACACAAAAACAAAATATAGATGCTTACATCCCATCTCTATGTAACGATCTTCAACATGAATTGATACGAGACTTTTAGCATAATAGCGACGGGATTTTGCGATTCTAATAGAGTACGGTGTAATCTTTCTCAGGAACATCGCACAGATATTTTCCTACTTCGATCAGTCATTACGTGTTGTCGCAATTGACGTGTGTTAGAGGGATTATCAAGAGAATCGGCTCAGGTATGTTAAGACTATCCCTTCTTTTCTTTTGGCATGGTCCAAGTAACGTAGGTAAGCGTAATGTTATTCCATAAGTGGTTCTACTCATACCAGTTAAGGACGTCTATGTTATTCATTGCTGTAAAGTGATATTCAAGCATGTCTATATATGTTCCTAAGTCTCTATTGAGGTATATGATAAAGAGGTTTATGTTTATAATATAGTGATACATGCATCTTCATGAATTTACCACTGTTCTACGGTCGGTTGGGCAATCATGCATATTCATTTACCGCTGTGCTACGGTCGGTTGGGCAGTCATGCATCATAACATATGGAAAATAGTCTCAAAGAGAAGTATTTTATATATATATATATATATATATATATATATATATATATATATGAGTATAATAAGTATGCATATACGGTGGCACGTCAAATATTTAGTTGACTCACATATGTCTTTAATTAATGTTGACTTACTATTAAATTTCAGTTCCACCTTACTTACTCGGTACATTATTCGTACGGACGTCCTTTTGTTGGGGATGATGCATTCATGCTTGCAGGCATGGATAATCTGTTTGACGATCCCTCATAGTAGACGAGGTCAACATTCAACGAAGGATCGGTAAGACTCCACCTCATTCGGAGTGCAGCCAAGTCTATAAGTCATCGTGTCAGAGTTTTGGTAGAGACATATGGGTAGGACGGTACCTTGTTCTACTTGATGTCAAATAATCTTAGAGGCTTTCTAGACAGAGGATCATTTTGTACAGTACGTTAGAGGCCTTGATGGCCCATATGTATTCATTTTATAAGAAAGAAGGTTCATTGATACAGTGCTTGCAACTTATTGTTATACATTAGGAGTTGTTGCCATTTTGGCCCATGATAGCTACAAAGAAAGAAATGAATTACACAATGGTTTGCTCGTGCCAGTAAGCCACTGGTGCCAGCCGCACCTCCCTAGGTTTGGGGCGTGACAGGTGATGCCGTGTAGTATTATTGTTTCATTGTGAGGTAGAGAGTAAAAGCACGAAGGGTGTGCCATGCAATTTTCTTCATTGTTCTTATTCATTTATACTGGTTAAAGGCATATTGACTATTCTGGTTATCTTTTTCGCTATATTTCTCGTATCTTGTACTCCCCTTTAGCATGTCCCCCTCCCAATAGTACATGTATAACATTTATTTGTTTTTATCTTGCGCGTATATTATTATCTACGCAGGTCTATTATGTGGGTGTCTTTTCATAGCATCGTCACTACTTCGTCGAGGTTAGGCTCGACATTTACGGAGTACATGGGGTCGGTTGTACTCATACCACACTTTGCACTTCTTGTGTAGACTTTGATACTGGCCCCAACTGTTCGTGAGGAGTAGCAACTTGGATTTGCTCATTGGAGACTCAAGGTAGATCTGCTGACGTCCGCAGACCATTAAGTCCCTTGCTATTTTCCCTATTTTACTGATCTTTTCCTTCAGAACAGTTGTATTTATTTCAGACCCTGTTTGAAGAAATTCTAGAAGCTCGTGAGTTATTACTCCATATCTAGAGTGTATTACATATTATGGTCTTTTATGTTATTTTGCACTCAGTCTTAGTTTTAGCTTAATTGACTTTACTCGTTGAAATTGAACAAAATTTGCACAAAGATGGGAATTTTCAGGTCGTGACAAGTTGGTACCAGAGACTAGGTTGCCTAGGTATCACAAGTCATGAGAAGGCTTAGTAGAGTCTGGAAGATCGGTTCGGAGACGTCTGTACTTATTTTCCAAAGGCTATGAAGTTTAGGAACAAATTTCACTTCTATTCTTCTTGATCGTGCGATTTTATTCTCTCAATGCTTATTGAACTCTTCTACTCTTGTTCTCTCGTAGATGACGAGAACACGTACTGCATCTTCAGCTAGGCAACAGCCTAAGCCCCCAGTGGCAGCTCCTACGAGGGGGCAGAGGTCGAGGTCAAGGTCGAGGTCGTGCCAGAGGCTGAGGCAAGGGTTAGATCTCAACCCAATCTTTTTTTTTTGAAAAAGAATAAAAAAAGGGGGGGGGGTGTGGGGAGAAATGACAAGAAGATATTGGAACATAAATTTGGAAGAGATGATGGAGGCAGGAGTTCATTTTGGTCATGGTACTAGGAAATGGAATCCTAAAATGGCGCCTTATATCTCTGAAAAGCGTAAGGGTATTCATATTACAAATCTTACTAGAATCGAGCAACAGCACCAACAATGGAGTCTCGGGTGGATTTTGATAAGGAGGTTCCAGCTAGACTGTGCCTGTTGGATCTATCCAGGTCCGGCTGGGGTTCATCGCCACCTAGTGCTTTAGGATGCTCTAGTCCATTTAGTGGTCCTTATGGAGAATGTTGCCCAGACCGGTACATTTCATATAGCACCAGCCGTCTTTTAGGATGGGGAAGGAGAACAGACTCTCTCTACTCACACTCCGGAGTAGATGGCTCCCCAGTATCACACTCCAGTATCCTAGCCAATTGGGGTAGTTCGGTCGGTTGTTACAGCACAGGCCGGTGATGGACCAGCTATGTCTTCTGAGCGATTATTGAGATTGGACAAGTTCACCAACCTCTTTCCAGTTCACTTTAGTGGTGCACCTTCTGAGGTCCCTACGGATTATAGCACCATCCGTCTCTTAGGATGGATATTTGAGACCAACGGGGTCGATTTTTCCGTGTTTTAGTTGATGGGTCCCGCCAAGATATGCTGGAAGGATTTTGTATCGACTAGACCAGTTGCGTCGCCTGCTCTTACTTGGGACCAGTTCTCTCAAATATTTTTGGAGAAGTTCCTTCCTGTCACACTGAGTGAGGATTATCGTAGGCGGTTTGAGCGCCTTTAGTAGGGCAGTACGTCTGTCACTTAGTTTGAGACCCGTTTGGTGGATCTGGCCCGTCTTGCTATTCTTTTGCGTCCTACCGGGAGAGAGAGGGTGAGAAGGTTTACAGAGGAGCTCGCTCAGCTTATCAAGTTGCAGATGGCAAAGTAGATTAGGAGTGATATTTATTTTTAAATAGCTGCTAATGTCGCCATGTGAGTCGAGATGGTTCTTGCACATGGGGGAGGTCAGGGGTCTGACAAGAGGCCTCATCATTCCGATGGGTTTAGTGGTTCCTCGTCTAGAGGTAGGGGTACCTTTGCTAGAGGCCATCTTAACAGGTCGTTTAATTCAGCACTCCATGCATTTCCCGGTGTTTCAAGTGGTCGTGGCCCTCATATGCCTTATTCCGACAAGCTAGCCTACAGTGCACCACTAACTCCTATTAGTGCACCTCCGCTCTAGAGTTTTCGGCGTGGTTACTCATATCCATAGGGTCAGTTTCTAGGTCTGCAGTCAGAGCAGCTGAGGTCCTGTTATATTTGTGGTGATCCGAGGCACATTGCTAGATTTTGCCCTCGGGCATTGAGCAACTCATTGCATCAGGGTTCTCGTGCCATTTTCCTGGCACCGGGTGCTTCACTACCTACTCAGCCAGCTAGAGGTAGGGGTCAGACATCTAGAGGTGGAGGTCAGGCTGCTAGAGGTGGAGGTCAACAAGCTATGGCCCGTTCTAAAGATGTAGTTGAGAGTGGTGGGGCCCAGCCCCGATGTTATGCTTTTCCAACGAGGCTTGAGGCTGAGTCATCTGACGCTGTTATCACAAGTATTGTTTCAGTTTGCCATAGAGATGTTTCAGTTCTATTTGATCCGGGTTCTACTTATTCCTACGTGTCATCCTTTTTTGCTTCATATTTGGTTGTGCCTCGTGATCCATTAAGTGCTCCTATGTATGTGTCCATACCTGTGCGTGATACTATTATTGCATATCATGTTTATCCTTTGTGTGTGGTTACCATCGCGACTCTTGAGACTAGTTCAGATCTTCTCCTTCTCGATATGGTAGATTTTGATGTTATCTTGGGTATGGATTGGCTGTCACCTTATCATTCTATATTGGATTGTCACGTCAAGATATTGACCTTAGCCTTGCCGGGGTTGCCTCGATTAGAGTGGAGAGGGACCCCTGGCCATTCTACCAGCAGGGTTATCTCTTATGTGAAGGCTCAACATATGGTCGAGAAAGGGTGTCTAGCTTATTTGGCTTATGTCCGCGATTCTAGTGCGAAGGTTCCTTCCATCGATTCAGTACCCGTTGTCCGTGAGTTCCCAGAGGTGTATCCTGCAAACCTGCCGGGGATGCCACCCGACAGGGATATCAACTTCTCTATTGACTTGGCTCCAGGCACTCAGCCCATTTCTATTCCGCGATACATTATGAGTCCGCCAAAATTGAAAGAATTGAAGGAGCAGTTGCAAGATTTGCTTGCTAAGGGCTTCATTACACCTAGTGTCTCGCCCTGGGGTGCGCCCATGTTGTTTGTGAAGAAGAAAGATGGATCGATGAGGACGTGCATAGATTACCGGCTATTGAACAAAGTCACCATCAAAAACAAGCATCCATTGCCGAGGAATGATGACTTATTTGATCAGCTCTGCGGTGCAAAAGGGTTTTCTAGTGATGTTATTTGGGTTGACAAATGCCCTAACAACAAGTATGGACTTGATGAACTAGGTGTTCAAACCTTATTTGGACTCCTTTGTGATTGTTTTTATTGATGATATCCTGATGTACTCCCGTAGCCAAGAAGAGCATGAGAAGCATCTCACGGTTGCACTTCTGCCTTTGAGAAACAACCAATTATATGCTAAGTTTTCAATATTCGAGTTTTTGCTGGACTCAGTAGCTTTCTTGGGGCACGTTGTATCAATAGAGGGCATTCAGGTGGATCCCAAGAAGATTGAGGTAGTTCAGAACTAGCCTAAACCCACTTCAGCTACAGAGATCTAGAATTTCTTGGGATTAGCAGGTTATTACCGTCGGTTTATAGAGGGGTTCTTATCTATAGCAGCACCATTGACGAGGTTGACCCAGAAGGGTGCCCCGTTCATATGGTCAGACGAGTGTGAGGTGATCTTTCACAAGCTCAAGACTGCTTTGACTACGTCACCTGTGTTGGTGTTTGCCACAGGTTCAGGATCTTACACGGTTTATTGTGATGCATCTCGTATTGGACTTGGTGCGGTATTGATGCAGGATGGCAGGGTGATTGCATATTCATCGCGGCAGCTGAAGTTTCATGAGAATAATTACCTTGTTTATGACTTAGAGTTGGTAGCCATCGTTCATGCACTAAAGATTTGGAGGCACTATCTTAATGGTGTGTCGTGTGAGGTATTCACGGATCATCGGAGCTTGCAGTATTTGTTCAAATAGAAGGAGCTCAATTTGAGGCAGAGGAGATGGTTGGAGCTACTGAATGACTATGATATCACCATCTTGTATCATCACGGTAAGGCCAATGTGGTGGCCGATGCCTTGAGGAGGAAGTCAGTGAATATGGGCAACCTTGTGTACATTCCAGTCGGTGAGAGACCGCTTGCGTTAGATGTTCATGCTTTGGCCAATCAGTTCGTGATGTTGGATATTTCTGAGCCCAGACGTGTTCTAGCTTGTACAATTTCTCAATCTTGTTTGAGCGCATCAGGGAGCGGCAGTATGATGATCCGCATTTTCTTGTCCTTCGGGACACAGTGCGACACGGTGATGCCAAGCAGTTTACTGTTGGAGATGATGGAGTTTTAAGGATGCAGGGTCGTGATTGTGTGCCTAATATGGATAGACTTCATGAGTTAATTCTTGTGGAGGCCCACAATTCCCGGTATTCTATTCATCCGGGTGCCACAAAGATATTTCAGGACTTGCGGCAACATTATTGTTAGAGGAGGATGAAGAAGGATATAGTTGCATATGTAGCTTGGTTTCTAAATTGTCAGCAGGTTAAGTATGAGCATCAGAGACCTGGTGAGTGGAAGTGGGAGCGTAGTCAACGGCGTCAATTTTGATGACGTCCAAATCCACTACTAAAAAGTAAATGGACACGGTTGCATGCAATATAATTTACCCAACTATGAGTCAGGGTCGAATCCCACAGAGAACAATATGTAGGCGATTAGGAATGTAAGAAAATTATCACTTATCGCGCAATGCCAAACACTAAGAATTTGTTTTGAAAATGTTTTTTTATCTAAGTGCAAAAATGTCAAGTAACCTAGAAAGCAAGTAAAATGATCAATGGCTACAAGAATGAATGCATCGGGAATTACACTCAAGTAACAATCCAATGTATTTCATGATTTCACAAATATGAGCGAGTTTATGTAAATTAGCCACGAGTAATAATTCTTAATTAGTTTCTTCCGAAGACTAAAAAGACTTCCTAATTGAATTATCCCTAAAACAATTAAGAGATTAAGCACTCCCGGATATGGCTACAAGTAGTTCAATCCTATCCCTAGGTAGAATCTATAAAATGAGGGTTAACGCCTCAAGTTCTTGTTAATTAATCTTTCCCAACCCTAAATTATCTTTTCCAAAACTAATTCGGAGTTAATGGGCGAGTCCTAGGGTTAGCTAATCCCTTTGGAAACATTAAAGAACAAGAATAATTAAAATAACAATAACTCACTTCATAAAAGAATAAAAATCATTCAATACATAAGCACAACAAGGTATTTAATCCACACTTTAAACAAGAATATTTCCATAAACAAGATTCAAGTGTTGGATAAAATACTACACACTTAGATATACAATAAATGTAAGGAAATGAAGAAATAAACACAAATGGGTAATAAAATCTTAACCACAAGCTTCAAATCTTCAAAACCCAAGTGTGTGCAAAACCCTAGCTTCAATACTTGTTCTCTCTAGTCTATGGGACTGAAAAATAAGCCAAAAGATATGCCAAAAATCTGCTTGGATAAAAATGGTTTGGGGTTGACAAAATGTGAAATGCCTAATTTGCCCAGATCTGATGCCCGTTTACCGCACCTACGGAAGAATCATCGCAGGTGCGGCTCCGTAGATGCGGAGATCCCACCGCAGAAGCGATTTGCCAGCTAAAACTCTGTTACCGCAGATGCGGTTCACCTGATGCAGATGCACCACCGCAGAAGCGATAATCCAACCGCAGATGCGGTTCCTTGAAATATCTAACACTTTCGCAGATGCGGAACTATTCACGTAGAAGCGGGGCCGCTTCTGCGACCTTCCTTGCCTCAGATGCGATCATTAGAGAGTTTTTGCATGTTTTCACCCTTTCTTGCTCAAGTCCACTCCAATTGAATTCAAATCACTTCAGTGCATCATTTACTTGAAAATCTAACAATACACACAATAAACGACCTCATATGATAGTTAAAGGACATAAAAGCTAAGGAAAAGAGACTAGATTGAGTGGTAAAATCACCACTCATCACATATCACTATGGATATCGTTGTTGGACTTCTACAGACTAAGAGGATGTTCAATGCAATTTGGGTCATTTTCTACAAGCTGACCAAGTCAGCGCATTTCCTTCCTGTGGCAGTTACCTATTCATCAGAGCGGTTGGCTGTAATTTACATCTGCGAGATCATTCGTCTTCATGGTGCGCCCGTGTCTATCATTTCTTATCGAGGTACACAATTCATCTTGCACTTCTTGAGGGCAGTACAACGTGAGTTGGGCACGCAGGTTGAGGTGTGCACAGCATTTCATCCTTAGACGGATGGACAGTCTGAGCACACTATTCAGATATTGGAGGATATGCTCCGCGCTTGTTTTATAGACTTTGGAGGTTCTTGGGATCAGTTCTTGCCACTTGCGGAGTTTGCCTACAACAACAGCTACCAGTCGAGCATGCAAATTGCCCCCTATGAGGCATATACGGGAGGCAATGGCGTTCGCCAGTTGGATGGTTTGAGCTAGGGGAGTCTCAGTTGTTGGGTACAGATTTGGTACAGGATGCCCTGGATAAGGTCAAGATTATTCAGGATCAACTTCGCACAGTTCACTCCGGGCAGAAGAGTTATGCGGATCGTAAGGTTTGTGATGATGCATTCATGGTCGGAGAGGGAGTGTTGCTCGGGTTTCACCCATGAAGGGCGTGATGAGGTTCGGAAAGAAGGGCAGGTTGAGCCCTAGGTATATCGGACCTTTTGAGATCCTTCAGAGAGTCGGTGAGGTGGCTTACAAGCTTGCATTGCCACCTTGTTTATCAGCAAATCATCCGATTTTTTATGTGTCCATGCTCCGGAAGAATCACGGTGATCTGTCCCACATGTTAGATTTCAGCTCTGTCTAGTTTGAAATTTGACTTATGAGGAGGAGTCGGTGGCTATTCTAGCCCGGCAGGTTCGTCATTTGAGGTCAAAGAGTTATCCTTCGGTTCGAGTGCATTGGAGAGGTCATCCCATCAAGGTAGGTACTTGGGAGTCCGAGTCGGACATACGGAGTAGATATCCACACCTTTTCACTAGCCAAGGTAATTTTCTATGTTCGTTCGAGGACGAATGGTTATTTTAGTGGTGGAGAATGTGATGACCCGATAGGTCATCTTATGTTTAGAACCTAAATTCCCTACTTTGAAGCCTTGAATACCTCATCATAGCCCTCTTCGATTTGCGTGGTCTGTCCGCATGTTTTTTCAGAAAGCTTTTATGTTAAAAAACGGAGAAAATATGAAAATTTTGCCTTAAAATCCATTTGAGTGGACTTCGGTCAATGTTTAGAGCAAACATACGGATTCATGTTTAGATTGTCCCGGTGGTCCGTATCATGATTTGGGACTTGGGCGTATGCCCAGAAACGAATTCAGAAGTCCCTAGCCCGATTTATCGCACTTTGTTGAAATTTAAAGGTTTCTTTGAATGTTTGACCAATGTCTGACTCTGTAGATATTGGGTCCGCATTTTTGTTCTGGAACCCGGTATAGGTCCATTACTATATTTATGACTTGTCTGTCAAATTTGGTGAGAAACATAGTTGGTTTGACATGTTTCGAATGTCCGGTTGTAAAAATAGAAGTTCATGAGTTTTCTTGAAACTTTCCTTTGATTTGATGCTCAATTTGTAGTTCTAGGTGTTATCTTTGCTATTTGATTTTGCTAGCAAGTTTGTATGATGTTTTTTTACTTATGTGCATGTTTGATTTGGAGCCCCGGGTGCTCGGATGAGTTTCAGATAGTTTACGAAGTGGTTAGGACTTAGAAAACTCAGCTGGCGTTCTGCAATTTCTGGTACTGGTCTCTGATCTCGCAATTGCGAGATCAATGTTAGCATTTGCGAACAACCCAAAATCCGATCAGGGTCGCATTTGCGAGCAACTTCTTTGCATTTGCGAAGAGTACCTGAGTCAGCAGGAGTTCGCATTTATGAGCAGAAGGTCGCAATTGCGGGTAGGCCAAAAATGCATTTGCGAGCATTTTATTGCAAATGCGATGAAAGCATAGGTGCATAGACTTTGCAATTGCGAGGTGTTGTTCGCATTTGCGGGGGTTTGCAATTGCGAACCCCTGGTCACAAATGCGACATCTACAACTGAACGAATAGGAGTTAGACGGTATTTTTGTTCATTCTTCAAATTTTCAAAACTAAAAAACCCTAGAGGCAATTTTTCAAAGAATTCGTCTTCCCCAATCGAAAAGTAATTCTAATCTATTTTCTTTCAATCTTTCATTACATTTCATAGGTTTTCAACCTAAAATATAGTGCTTTCATCGTAGAAATTGGGGGTTTCGGTAGAATTAGGTTTTTCTGTAAAATTTGGATTTAGACCTCAAATTAAGGTCGAATTCCAAAACACATTACATAACCAGGCTCGGGGGTGAATGGGTAATCGAGTTTTGGTCCGAATTTCGGGTTTGGACTAGGCATGTCCCGGAGTTGACTTTTTCAATAGTGGGTTAAATTGAATGCTTGGCAATCGTGGGTAGTTCCTAAGGCTTAATTTGAATCGTTTGGTTGGTAATTTTCTTGATTCTTTTGGTTCGGCAGCTTGTTTGAAAGGCAAAGTTGTGGTTGAGCTTTGAGTTGATTATTTGAGCGAGGTAAGTGTCGTGGTTAACCTTGACTTGAGGGATTAGGATTTGTTTGTCTATTTGCTACATGTTTAGATGCTTCGTATAATATATATATGTTAGGTTACGAGTACTTATGCGTTGTTCTAGGGTTAAACCATGCGGGTGGGACATGTTCCTTGTAATTTATTGCTTACTTTGATCATGTTATCCATGCTTAGATTAATTACTTATTAAATTGATCGTTCTTACCACATTATGGGGTTTTGGGTGTAATTGAGTATTGTTTCGAAAGTTGAGATTTGCATTGTCGAACCATTGTTGACGTATGTCTTGTTCTTCTTATTTTTATCTCCCTGTTGTTACTTGTTCATTGTTATACGGTAAGGGATAGTGTTAATGCACGAAGGGTGATATCGTGCCGTATGTGTATTTTAATGCACGAAGGGTGATGCCGTGCCATATTGTGAGAGTTAATGCATGAAGGGAGATGTCGTGCCGTGTTATGAGAGTTAATGCACAAAGGGTGATGCCGTGCCGTTTATATTGATTATACTGAAAGAGAGAGTAAAAGCACGAAGGGTGATGTTGTGCAATAGTATTGTTTCATTGTGAGGTTGAGAGGAAAAGCACGAAGGGTGATGCCGTGCAATTTTCTTCATTGTGATTATTCGTTTTTACTAGCTAAAGGCATATTGACTATTCTGGTTATCATTTATGATGTATTTCTCGTATCGTGTACCCCCTTTTAGCATGCCCCCCTCCCAATAGTATTTGTTTAGTCTTTGTTTGTTGTTATCTGCATGTATATTGTTATCTGCACAGGTATATTACGTGGGTGTCTTGTCATAGCCTCGCCACTACTTTGTCGAGGTTTGGCTCTACACTTACGGAGTACATGGGGTCGGTGCTCATACTACACTCTGCACTTCTTGTGCAGACATTGGTATTGGCAGCAGCTATTTGTGAGGTGTAGCAATTTGGAATTTCTCATTGGATACTCGAGGTAGATCTGCTGACACCCACAGACCTTGAAGTCCCCTCCTATTTTCCCTGTTTTACTGTTTCTTTTAGTTCAGAACAATTGTATTTATTTCAGACCATGTTTGTAGAAATTCTAGAAGCCTGTGAGTTGTAACTCCAGATCCGGATTGTATTAGATGTTTTGGGCTTTTATGTTATTCCGCACTCAGTCTTAGTTTCATTGGCTTAATTGACTTTACTTATTGAAATTGAACAAAATCAAGTTAAAGATTCTCTAACGTTACGTTGCCTAGCAAGTGAAATGTTAGGTGCCATCACGGTCCCGAAGGTGGGAATTCCGGTTCATGATAGTTTATTTTAAAATAATTGTAAAACTCGAAGTTGAAACAACTCCCCAATTTAAATTGGTAATTTTTTATTTTCTCTTATTTTCGTCTTTTATTCTGTTTACCCTTAAAATTGGATAACAATTAAACATATAATGTGTTTTTAAGGAAACGTGACTTCACCTAATGTCAATTGATGTATATGAAGTTGGTAACAGAAATTAACAATAAGCTAAGGCAAACCAGTATTTGAAAGGAATTCAACCCTCGAGTTTGAATACCCTCGAACTGATCGATGCAAGAACAGTTGAAAATATAACAATCTGATGAACAAGAATATCAGCTAGAAAGAATTGCATTGCTTTGATATACGTAAATGTAAGGTGTTTAAAAAATATTTAGGACCCTCTTTATATAGTAGAGGAATCATATCTATGCTACAATTCTAATTACAGAAGTAAATCATATGATAAACCTAAACTACCACCTTTGATTTGGTCCATTTTGAGATTTCCGCCATGATCTTTGACAGGTCACGGATATCTCGCTTTTCTTTTATTGCACTTTGCTCGAAGTCTTTTTGGTCTCGATCGCCTCCAGCCTCGATCTCAACAGGCACCTCGATTCTCGAACTCAGTACCTTGTCCTCATGCTTTGATCTGATCCTCTATGAGGCTGACCCTCGATGCAACTCCCTGAACTCAATCAAATAATGAAATCGGGTAGGCCTGGTTTTAACTGCATACAGATAGTCTGCACGTTTCTTGGAATGTAATGAGAAGAAACGAAGTGAGCCTTCGATTTTGTACTTCAACTTGTCATGACGTCATTCTTGTGACGTAAGTAGCGGAAGTGATTGAAACGTCCCGATGGTACAGTTCCCTAAGTCATTAATGGGCATCAGCTGATGGTCGGCCACCAGTGCCTTTGAACTGTCATCTTTATCCTATAAATGTGCATTCCTTCTCTTTGCCCAATCATTACTCTTGATCCCTGCTCTAATCTTCAAAGCTTTTTACATCCTTTAAGTTTTTCCCTCTGCATAATATCCAGGTTTCGTTATCAACCTTCCCCAAAACCACCAAGTCTTATTCTCTTCTTATTTCTTTAAACTTATACAACAACGGCAA
Organism: Nicotiana attenuata; assembly: GCF_001879085.1. Classification (NCBI taxonomy): domain Eukaryota; kingdom Viridiplantae; phylum Streptophyta; class Magnoliopsida; order Solanales; family Solanaceae; genus Nicotiana; species Nicotiana attenuata. The sequence goes on from NW_017670999.1 coordinate 161,100, forward strand.
AAACATCATAAACTGTTCCTCAAAAGGAAAAAGCTTTTTCATCGCGGCCGGCCGGCGGTAGAAAAATGGTGGCACCGTGCCTTGAGGAGTGCGTTTCCGGGGGATGTGTCCTTACATCTAACTTCAATGTCAAGAAAACTTCGTCGGTCCCTGGTCGATGCGAGCCAATGTCTAGATGTTTATGCCCGATAACCGAGAGCGACCTTAAGCAGGTAAAGAAAGACTACCATTGGAAAGACAAAGAGGTGGTAATTCCAGCCCCCGAAGAAGACGTCACTACCCCTGTTGAAGGGTTTCTAAGTGTTTACACTTGCCTTTTCACGTTGGGCCTTGTCGATCCCGTCATTATCAATTTTTGCCGTCAATATCAAAAACCCTAGGTCATATCCATCCCTCTTTTTGGTGGATTGTCATTCTGCCCCGATACTACGCGAGCAAAGTCGAAGAGATGTCATTCACCCTCGTCCATCTCATCAGGTTGTACAACCCCCATCTCTATCAAGGCAGGTTAATAAGGCTTCAACATCGGGCTATAAAGGTGTTGTTCTCGAGCATAGATGTTGACAAGGATCGATGATGGATGGGCCGGTTCGTTCGACTGAAAACTTCTGACCTAATCACGGCCGAGGAGATGTCGTTTCCCGAGAAATGGAATACGAAGCGTAAGTATAATCCCACCTATAACTTTCATTTATTCTTTTATTTCCTTTTCTTTTTCTCATTGACATTCCTTTTCTTCAGTGTAACAGTCTCTTGGATGCCCGGTGCGATTCCTAACCTTAAGAGCTGGGTTCGGGACCTGGCCTCGACCTTTTCGTATATTGAGTACTCATGGCGTGATTTGGCAAGGGGTCGATGGGAGGCCAAAAATCATGGTAAGCCCTTTTTCACGTATTTGATGAATTTTTTCTAAAATATTTCTTACCATACTCACTTGAATTTCTTTCATATAGGCCTCGGACAAGATGCTGTCATGAGGCCTCTATCCGGGGAGGAGGAAGTTTCGCCCCAGACCCAAAACTGGCGAAGGATATAAAGGGAAAAAGGGTCTGGACCTCCGAGGACCTGAAGCCTAAGAAAAGTAAGGCTCGTAAGCTAAAGAATGACACATTCCATCTGCCTGATAATGTAGCTCAGCGATTAAGAGAGGAAGAAGAAGAAGATGCAGATGATGACTTCGAGATGGTTGCTCGAGTGAACCAAAACACCGAGGCCCCCAAGGCCGCTGAGTCGTTAAGGGTTGAAGAGATTCAACCTCGAATGGAGGAGATATCGGAAGAGGGCCCCAGCAAAGTCCCTGACTCGTCGGAGGCTAAAGATGCCACCCGCCAAAATGAGCAATCGGTCGATGTGCTTGAAGGGGCTGGCTCTGACGCCCCTCAAAAGAGAACACCCCAAGTGACTTGCTTGGGGAAATAGAAATTGGCAATTCGCCGACCCTCCCTACATTTTCTGAGGGGGAAATTTAGGAAGCCCAAGCCATGGGGACCACCGATGTGGAAGTAGCGTACGGAGGGGAGGACCTGTTCCGTGGTTGCTTTATAGGAGTTGAAGATGCTACCAACCGGAGTGAGGCATCGAGTCTCTTTGATGAGGTTCAACGACTTCAAGGTCGGGTAAGTCTTGACTCCCCTCATCGATATCTCACTTGTATTTATTTCTTCTGACCTAATTTTCTTTCTTCCTTCTGCATAGGCCTTGACACTCCATCGGGATGCATTTTCTAAATCCCGAGCAGAGTTGAGCCGATGCGAGGCCGACATCAAAGGCTCACGGAGGAGAGAAATGCCCTCAAACTTCTCAACGGGCAAAAAGAAGAGGAGATCATGGAAATCCGAGCCGAATTGGCTACGGCTCATAAAGAGCGGACCGACCTGATTGAGTAGGTAATGAAAATCCTAGAAACTCAATGCATCAGTTCGGGAACGACGACTAATACTTTGATTTTACAGGTTTAGCAGAATACCAAAAAGATCGAATAGCTCCGTAAAGAGGTTAACATGATGAGGGTAGAGACCATGGGGTGGTAACAAAACATGGACCCACTTGCCTCGGAGAAAGATGATGCTCGAGCCTAGCTGTCATCGGCCTAAAGTCAGCTTCAAGGATTGAAGGAGGAAAGATCAGCCCAAGACAAGAAAATAGAGGAGCTCGAGGCTCGATTTTTTGCCGAACTTGCAATGGCTAAATTTGAGGCAGAAAAGGTAAAGGCTGACACGGAGACGATAGTAGCCGTCTACCGATCTAAAGCCCAAGCAAGAGAATCTGCCTAGGCCTCTCAAAATCGAGCTTGTTGGATCGTCGAGCATGTTAAGTGCCAGTCTTGAAGAGAGTATTGAGGAGATTAATGCTCATGGCTTTAACCTTGCTGTCGAGATAGAGAATGCGTAAGAGCTTGAGGCTAAAGATAAAGCGTTGCTCTCTTCTGATGACAATGATTCCGGGGGCATGAGTGGATCTGAGAACAGAAGAGATCCCGATGGCAAAGATGTAGCTCCCGAGGAAAATTAGGCATGTAGGATTTTTCTTTTTTGAATTTTTTTGTAGGATCCTGATCGGTCCTTATAAATATTTATACACACACACACACACACACACACACACACACACACACACATATATATATAAGATCTCTTTTCTATATAACATGTCTTTATTTTATTTCTGCCTCGTGCAAATTTTGTTTCGTCCACGTCTTGAAAAGTTTCTTAAGCTCGAGGTTTGGGAAATTTGATCAAAGTCAGACTAGTGTAGGCTTTATAATCGAGCGAGTACTTGCTTGAACTCGAAGTAGGACGACCATTAGGTTTTAGTTGAGTGAGGATGAGTTCTTGAACTCAAAAAAAGGAACGACCCTTAGGCTCTTGAATTAAGCCGATATGGCCTAAAACGAATGGCTCTTTTCCCTATTCGGCTTAAAAAAGTTGATCATATAAATACTTGTTATGCCTTAGTATGAAATAAGGTTGTTCAGGAGTTCGAACAATCTGGTACCCCTTAGGGTTTTCGAGGGTTGATGCTATTGAAACCTTTTATAATTTTGCCAAGGGTAGCCCTTTTAACCAATTTTTGTGAAGATATTAGAAGGCCTGTTTTATTACGGAATTCAGACGTCTATGAACCATGGCGGTTTGGCCGTAGCCTTTAACTTGGGATTTTCCTCTTGGCCTTTTTTCCCGATTACACTTCGAACTGGGTCGAAGTGTCTGTCCTCGAGTGGGTTGGTCGTGACCTATAAAAAATGAGGGTTGCCTTTTTAAGGTCTAATGATATCGAGATTTTAGTAGTTCAATTTCATCGATTATTCGGACAACAGTCTCCAAGTACGGGGTAAATTGTTTGAACTTAAGTTGTGATCGGCCATTAAGCATGTTTCCACAATAGATCGAAAGTACAAAATTGTAAATTAAAAATTTCTTTAAGGCAATAAATATTGGTCAAGGAAAAATGCTTCTCTCAATAGATTATACATGAGTAAACGTTTTCCTTTAGGGCTCGAATGATCTAAACGGGCACGATATGATTGACCGTTTGGCCCTTACAAAGTTTTACCTATTGAAACCCTGTGGACACGAAGTACTTTCCTTGTAACAAAGTTAACATCCAAGGGTGATTCCCCCAGTATTCGAGGTTGATTGTAAAGAAGCCTCTAATACTGTTGAGTTGATCTAAGTTAGCACGAACAGTGGTTGACTTATAAAAACCTCGCCGGAAAAACCCATTTAGGATAAAAACCGGTCTAAGGGAAAAAGAGTGCAACACGTGCTTTCAAACCTAAGGACTTTGTGATGAAGAATCATTGGCTATCTTCGGCTGAACACCTGCAATTGGTTACTATGAAAATGTAGAAGGTCGTACCTTAGCAGTAGTAACGTTTGAGAAGTAATATGCTCCAATTGTGTGGTAATCACTCGCCATTCATCGTGCCGAATTAGTAGGATCCTTTCAGATGTTTTTGAGGACTTGTACGGTCCCTCCCAGTTTGGGTCAAGTTTTCCTACGTTTGGATCTCGAGGTGACCTTTCTCAAAACTAAATCCCCATTTTTAAGGTGCCGAATATTTGCTCCTCGGTTGTAATACCTCTTGATTCGTTGTTTCTGTGCGGCCATTCAAACTGCGTCTTCTTGTCTTTCATCCAGCAATTCGAGGCTCATATTCAAAGCCCTGTGATTTGACTCTTCCATTGCATTCCAAAACCTGAAGCTAGGTTCCCTAACTTCGACTTGTATCAGAGCTTCGGCACCGTAGGCTAAAGAGAACGGGTTGCCCCCGTACTGGATTATGATGTTGTTTGATATGCCCAAAGGACCTCGAGCAATATTTTTCTGCATTTTCCTTTAGCTTCATTCAATCTTTTCTTCAGATTTTGGACAACGATTTTGTTCGTCGATTCGGCCTATCCATTCTCACTAGGATGATACATCGTTGATATGATCCTTTTTATTTTGTGGTCTTCAAAAAACTTTGTCACTTTGCTGCCGATGAATTGCTTTAAATTTTCGCATACAAGCATTCCGAATCGTTATATAATGTTGTCCCAAGCGAAGTCTATAACTTCTTTTTCTATAACTTTCTTGAAGGCCTGTGCTTCAACCCACTTAGAGAAATAGTCTATCATAAACAAACTGAATTTAGCTTTACCCGGGTACAATGGTAGAGGGCCGGCGATATCCATCACCCACTTCATAAAAGGCCATGGGGATAGGACTGTGTGGAGTTGCTCTTTAGACTAGTAGATCATCGACGCTTACCTTTGACATTTGTCGCACTTTCAAACAAACTCCTTAGTGTCCTTTTCCATATCAGCCCAATAGTATCCTACATAGATGACTTTGTGAACCAATGATTCGGTACCGGAGTAATTTCTGCAAGTGCCCTCGTGAATTTATCATAGAACGTAGTTGGTGCCTCCTAGTCCCAAACATTTTGCTAACGGTCCATCGAACGTTATCCTATACAGTGTTCCATCATCAGCCAGTGTGAACCGTGCGGCCTTCATGCGTAGAGTCCTCAATTCTTTAGGATATACCAGAAGCTTCCCGTTCTTTAGGTAATCGATGTACTTATTCCTCCAATCCCAGGTTAAACTTCTGGAGTTTATTTTGGCATGTCCTTCTTCGATTACTGACCTTAACAGTTGTAAGACATTCCGCAAGCTAAGTTCATCATCTTCGATCAACGACCCCATTTGCAAGGGCATCGGCATCGCTATTTTGTTCTCGAGGTATGTGCTGTAGCATACATTCTTTAAATCGATGTAGACACACTTGAAATTTTTTTGTGTACCTATCATTCGATCTACTTGAACCTCGAAAGTTTTGTTGACTTGATTTACCACAAGTTGGAAGTCGCACTTGGCCTCGATGACCTCCGCTTCCAAGCTCTTAGCTAGCTTGAGACCTGCAATCATGGCCTCATACCCGGCCTCATTAGTAGTCAATCGAAGTTTTGATAGACTGTTTGATTGTATTACCAGTGGGTGGCTTAAAAACGATGCCCAGCCCGTACCCCTTCACGTTCGATGCACCGTCTGTGAAGATGGTCCACACCCCCGATGATGTACCCGCTTATAACAATAGTTCCTTTTCGACCTCGGGTACAAGGGCTGGCATGAAGTCAGCCACGAAGTCTGCCAAACTTGATGGTCGTTCGGGGTTGGTACTCGACATCGTACCCGCTGATCTCGATGGCCCATTTGTCCAATCGCCTCGAGAGTTCAAGCTTGTGAAAGATGTTGCGAAGGGGGTAGGATGTTAAAAAACAAGTTGGGTGACATTGAAAATATGCTTTTAATTTCCTAGAGGAGCTTATTAAAGCTAGTACGAATTTTTCTAAGTGTGGGTACCGGGTCTCGACCTCACCTATGGTATGACTAACATAATAAATAGGAAATTGCGTACCTTGCTCTTCTCGAACTATGACCCCGCTTACCATTATCTCTGAGACTGCTAGGTATAAGTAAAGTTGCTCGTCCGCTTTTGGGGTGTGAAGCAATAGCGGGCTCAACAGGTATAGTTTGAGTTCCTCCAAGACCCTTTGATATTTTAGGGTCCATGCAAAATTGCACTTTTTTTAACCAGTGATAAGAACCGGTGGCTCTTGTATGAGGACCTAGAAATAAATCGACATAGGGCTTCACCTTGGTGCATTTGAATAACGGTTCTTGAGGAATATCAACCCCTCAAATGATCATATGAATCAGATGTTATGGCTCTTCTTGCTCATTTTGCCTGTTCGAATCCCTATTTTTGAAGTGATTCTTGGCCCGATCACTTAAGAATTCTCGAAGGTGACCCTTGTTGAATAAACGAGGCACCTCCTCCCTTAGATATCTGCAGTCATCGGTTATATGTCCATGATTACCATGGTATTTGCACAGTTGATTAGGGTTCCTTTGAGTTGGATCGGGCTAAAGGGGTCTGGGCCATCTAGTATGCTTGATCCGTCCAATGGCTGAGACAATACCTGATGCATCGATGCTGAAGTTATATTCTGATAGTCGTGGCGCTTCTGCGGGCTTGACATGTTTATCGAAGCCACTTTTACTAATGAACCCTCGGAATCTATGTTCTCGATCATTTTGAGTGGGATTACGTACAGGGCCACTGTTTTTACGATCGGCATTGTATGGTTGATACGATCTCTGTTCGATCGGGGTTCTCTGTCGATGTCCCTTTGAATCCTGCCGTTGGGCCTACTTGAGTAAACAGAACCAAAAGGGGTTCCCAATTGATCATCCTCGACCCCGATCTTTGACTGATATCGGTTATGTACATCGGCCCAGGTCACAGTTGGATATTTAATTAAATTATGCTTTAGTTGTCGTGATGCTATCGAACTTTGCTCATTGAGTGAAAGCTTGAACAACCCAATCATATGTGGCTGGGGGTAGGTCCATGCCTTCTATCTGGAATTGAGATACGAATTCCCTTAGCATTTCATTGTTAAGGGAAGAAGTCCGATTTCCTAGTCGCAACCTTTATTGTTCCGGCGTGTGCCTTTACGAACGAATCTGCTAGAATGGCGAGGAATCTATGGAATTGGGAGGCAAATTGTGGTACCATATCATTTCCCATTTTAAAGTCTCTCCGAACTTTTTCAATAGAACAGATTCAATCTCATCGTCTTCTAAGGCGTTCCCATTTATTGCGCATATATAAGAAGTAACGCGCTCATTAGGGTCTGTGGCCCCATTGTATTTAGGAATTTCTGGCATGCAAAATTTCTTTCGGATGGGCTTCGGAGGCTCACTTGGAGGGAAAGGCTTCTGCACAAACTTCTTTGAATCCAAACCCTTTAGAATCGGGGGTACCCCCGGTATTTGGTCATTCGGTGAGTTGTATGTTTCTACCTTTTTGTCATTAGCCTCGATTTTCTTATCACCTAATTCGATTTATTTATTGAGCTCCTCGGGCATCTTTATAATGGCAGGTAAGTCCCCGATCAATTAACGTTTGATTTCTCCAGTACAAGTTCGACCATATGAACAACTTTTTGCGATGTTTCGATCTCAATCATGCTTGGTGCTCGATTATGAATTTGGAGTTGCACTATTGCAGCTTGCTGAGTCTGCAACATTTCAAATATCATTCGAACGGTAATTCCTTCTTCTTCACTGCTTTGTGCGTTCTGATCGGGTGCTCGTAAATCTCTGCGGATGCTATTTTCTGCGTCGACACCCAGATTCACATTAATGGCAATATGAGAACTAGCATCCACTAACTCTACGGCCAATGGTCCATCAAGGTTGACTGGAGGTACTCCGTTGTCTGTGTGAGTGGGTGCTACTTGAGAGTTCGACATGTAGATTCATGAAATCAAAGAAACTTATGAGAACAAGAGTAAAACAGTGTGTGTTATGAGGATTAATACCAGACAATCACTATTATGCTTAGCCCCACGGTGGGCGTCAAACTGTTTACCCCTAAAATTGGATAACAATTAAAATTATTATGTGCTTTAAGGACACGTGATTTCACCTACTATCAATTGATGGATATGAATATTTGTAACAGAAATTAACAATAAGATAAGGAAAACAAGTATTTGAATGGAATTCATCCCTCGAGTTTGAATACCCTTGAACTGATCGATGCAAGAACAATTAAAAATGTAACAATCTGATGAACACGAATATAAGCTAGAAAGTATTGTATTGCTTTGATATGTGTCAATGTAAGGTGTTTACAAAATGATTAGGACCCTCTTTATTTAGTAGATGAATCCTATCCATGGTATAATTCTAAGTACGGAAGTAAATCCTATGATTAGCCTAAACAACTGCCTTTGATTTGATCAGTTCTGAGATTTCCGCCATGATCTTGGACCAGTCACGAACATCTCGCTGTTCTGTTATAGCGCTTTGCTCGAAGTCTACCCTGTTTGGTCTCGATCGCCGCCGGCCTAGATCTCGATAGGCACCTCGATTCTTGAACTCGGTACCTTGTCCTCGTGCTTTGATCTGATCCACTACGAGGCTGACCCTCGATACGACTCCCTGGTCTTGATCAAATAGTAAAATCGGGTAGGCCCGATTTTAACCGTATAACAGATTCTAAAATAATTTTAATACTCCAAATTTTTTGGAGCTTTGTCCTAAAAATTTACATTTATCATCTTATTATTATGCCACTTAACATAATATGGTGACTTTGATTTGAAATCGGAATAGAGGATATATATACAAACCGCAGTAGCTTATAGACGAAGGGCAAACCATAGGAAAATGTTGAAAACGATAAAATAAAGTAACTACCGACAGAAATCCAACAAAGATACTAGCCGAAAATGTGTAACATTAGAAGACTTCGCAAATCTTTTTGAAAACAAAATTTATTTATAAATAATTGTATTGGGTGATCCCCTTTTTTGCTTGAGCCCGACCAGGTTGGGTCCGGTCCGGGGCAAGTCGGGGCCATCGAACCCGACCTGGATGCAAGGTAGAACGACGGCCACGTCTACAACCGAGGTCAAGTCATTTCGAGACCGTTGCAGAGCTCGATATGAGTCACCACCGGATGGAGAAACACACAAGGTCGGAAGCCGGACTCGTAACGGATAACCAAGCGTCGCCGGATATCTCGCCCAAACGTGATTTTCTCAACCACTTCAGGCCATTAAGGCGTAATTACAGGGATCCATGATGTAATTGATTTACCTACCTTATTTTTACCTTTAATCAGAATGTATAAAAGGGGAGAAGACCCCATAAAGAGGGCATTGGAAATCATTACACTACAGTACCATCTCTCTCAATTCTTGTACGCTATCAAGCACAATTGTTCTAAGCGATATTATATTCTGCGATTATTTACTTTAACAGCAATTGTTGAGTCTTTATCTTTTATTTTCCTCAATCTAAACCTTTCGTATCTTTTAGTTCACGGATCCTTAAAACCCCATATAAATTCAATTGTTACCCGGATTCTAGGGTAAACACATATAGACTTTGAACATATCCTGCAGTTGTTAGTGCTTCACTAAGCTTAATGTTCCATTGACGGGAGGCCTGTTTAAGCCCATACAATGATTTTAATAATTTGCAGACTTTTGTCTCCCCTGTCTCCTGAAACCTTGAGGAAGTTCCATATACACTTCTTCATATAGATCCCCTTGTAAGAATGCATTGTATACATCCATTTGTGATATATTCCAACCTTTAGAAGCAGCTAAAGCAATAACTGATCTCACAGTTACCATCTTGGAAACAGGTGAGAATGTTTCATTATAGTCTAGCCCTTCTCTTTGGCTATAACCCTTGGCTACGAACCTGGCCTTCAGCCTTTCTATCTCACCATTTGCTTTATATTTAATCTTGTTTACCCACTTTGAGCCAATAGCCTTCATGCCTTTTGGAAGATCAACAACATCCCAGGTTTTATTCCCCTCCAAGGCTTTAATTTCATCTTCCATAGCTTCAACCCACCTTTTGTCCTTGCATGCTTCATTGAAGGTCTTTGGTTCTGTTAGCTCTGAGATTCCTGCCAAGAAACTTCTGCATTTATCAGTCAACTTGCTATAGGAGAGGTGGTTGGACAGAGGATATGAGGAACTCCCTCTTGCTGTGGTCACATAGTCCTGTAACCATATAGGTTCCTTTGTAGTTCTTTTGGACTTTCTAATCTCAGTATTCTCTTGTTCAATGATTTTTGGAGGAACTTCAATTTCCTCTACTATTAATTGATGTTCTGAGATTGCACTACTACTTGTTGCATCTACATCTGCATCTATATCATTGGTTGCATCTCTTTCTAGTGGGTACTCATTTCCTCCATGTTGCATGCCTGTAGGTGTTTCTGATGAGGTAGGGCTATTATTAGCTTCATGTTCTGCAATATAGGCCCATGTGGTGTCATCAATGCCACCTTCTTCAATAAGCTCCTCCAAATTACTCTCTGCAGCTACTTCTGACTGTTGAGGCATATTGCTACAGGAATTTTGTAAAGGCTCTGACTGATCTAGAGCATCTGGAATAGTTATTTGTCCCTCTGTATTGTGAAAAGGAAATATATTTTCCTTGAAAATAACATCTCTGCAAACAAAAAAACTGTTAGTATTTAAATCCATTAGCTTGTAGCCCTTTTGTGTCTCTGCATAACCAAGGAATATAGCTGCCCTTGCCCTTGGTGAAAACTTGTCTTCCTTAACCAAATTAGTTGCATAGCAAAGACATCCAAACACTCTAAGGTGAGACAGTGAAGGTGGTTTGTTATGAAGAAGTTCATATAGAACTTTTCCATTCAGCAGCTCAGTAGGCAGTCTGTTTATCACATACACTGCTGTTTTAATGCATTCACCCCAGAATCTTGTAGGGACATTTGCTTGAAACTTCAATGCCCTAGCTGTATCCAAAATGTGTCTGTGTTTTCTCTCCACTATTTCATTTTGCTGTGGAGAGTAAACACAACTACTTTGATGAACTATACCATAGGGATCAAACAGTTCATTCATGTGCCTGTTAAAAAATTCTATGCCATTATCTGTTCTAACTACCTTCACCTTAGACTGAAATTGAGTGTGTAACATGGCAAGAAATTTCTTTAGTACCACAACAACATCACTTTTCAAATGAAGTAAATGTACCCAGGTATACCTTGTATTATCATCCACTACTGTTAGGAAAAAATGCTTTCTATCATGTGTGGGAAACTTATATGGTCCCCAAACATCTATATGCAAAAGAGATAAAGGATTTTCACTTCTACTCATACTTCTAGGAAACACTAGCCTAGTTTGTTTTGCTAATGGACATACAGGGCAATCATTATTCACTACTACTTCTACAGACTTGTTATGGAACAAGTCTAATTTCTTCATAGTACTAACTGAAGCATGGCCTAGCCTTTTGTGCCACAAAACTCCATCTTCTTTGTTGTTTTGTGTAGTTGCAGCTGATGCAAACTTCTTTATTTCTTTGATAAACTTTTCCAAATCTCCTTTGAAATTCTTCTTCAAAATGTACAAACCACCTCTTTCTCTACCAATCCCCCTCACCTTGCCATTGTAGAGATCCTGAAACAAGCAGAAATCAGGGAAGAAATTCACTAAACAACATAGCTGCCTAGTTAGTTTGGACATTGAGATTAGATTGAACTTAAACTCAGGTACAAATAAGACATCTTCCAGCTTCAATTCATCACTTATGATAGCATCTCCATATGTGTTATACTAGACTTTTCTCCTGTAGGTAAATGTACTTGATCACTATCACATCTGTTTACTTTGTTCTTAGTGTTTAATACGTCTAGTTCACCAGCTATGTGATGTGTAGCTCCAGAATCAATTACCCATTCCTTACAAGTAAAGCTTGTCATTAAGGAGGTTGCAATACCTGCCATGTTAGCTTGGTGCTCTGGGGTTTCCCTGTTCAACATGCTCAAAATCTGTCTGTATTGGTCTTCAGTGAAGTATGATCCTACTTTCAATCCATCACAGCTACTTCCTTCTTCCTCCTGATGTCCCTGCTTTTCATTCTCCTAACCACCAGTTGTCATATTGGCTGCATATGGTCGCTTAGCTTTGAAATCAGTTGGATAGCCAACTAACTTGTAGCAGTTTTCTTTGGAATGCCCAGGCTTGTTGCAGTAATCACATTTCAGAAATGGCTTCTTTCCCTTGTACTGTCCCCTGTTATTCTGCATTGGCATTTGTCCTCTACCTGTTTGCATAGCAACTGGATCTCCTCTATTTGGCAGGATTGGATGAGTGCTAGAACTCTGACTCTCATCTTCTATAATCAATGCATAAGCTTGATTTAGTGTTGGCTCTACAGTCTTCATTAAGATCTGACGCCTTGCTTGGTCATATGTCTCATTGAGGCCACTCAGAAACTGCATCAACCTCTGTTGATGTAGGTGTTCAACATATCCTTTCAAATTAGGTATAGGCACCATGGCATCATACTCAGCCCACAGTTCCTTCAACCTAGTGAAATATGCAGAAACTGAATCTGTTCCCTGCGTAATAGTAGCAATTTCTCTATGTAACTGAAATATTCACACACGATGCACCTTGTCAAACCTCTCTCTCAGATCTTCCCACACTAGGTATGCATTAGATGCATAGACAATACCACTAAGTAGATTCGGAGACACAGTGTTCGTGATCCAGGAAAGCACTATCGCATTACACGTTTCCCAGTCCTCATGTAACTCAGATCGAAACGAATCCTTCTTGTATGTCCCAAGCACAAATCCTAGCTTCCTTTTAGCTTGTAACGCAATTCTCATTGAACAACGCCACAATCCATAGTTCTCTGAACCTGTGAGCTTTACAGGAATCAGAATTGAGCTAGGAGTGTCCGAAGGATGAACAAACAAGGGATGCGTGTGATCAATTTTTTCAGCCGCCATTGACGATCGTCTGTTGCAGCTTCGCGAGGAAGACGACGATGAGATTTCAGCTGAATTGAACTAAATTTTGTGGATTATAACTCTTCACTGCTCTGATACCATGTGAGCTTGGTGAATCTGAGCTCAATCTCCAAATTCACCAAGTAATTGTAATTGGATCTGAGGTGGAAGATGAACTCGAGAGAGAAGAAGATATTGGCAGTTGAGAGGAAATGAAATCTCATTTTGTAAAATGGAAAAGATACACATTATATATATGTATTAATTTACCCACTCAACTACTGGGCCCCACATATAACCGACTAACTAATCTGCTGGCTAACTAAGCTAATATACAGACTAACTACGATTAACACTAACTACAATCAGCTCAAACTGTATAGTAGTTCACACTAACTAATGAGATGGTTATTATGTACTTACGCCTTGCTATTTCTTTAATACAGTATTTCTCAGCTATTTAGCTGTAAAATTTCCATAGACTTTTCCAGGGCACTTGTATAACCTAGATAGAATAACCACAAGAAAGAATTTCATCTGGCTGTGTATAATCTACAAGAAATTAAAGAATATTCCTATCTCACCGTATGCTCTGCTGTTGAGGAATTTATCTACCTATTTCAAACCGCTAAATCAACAAAGCACCTTTTGCAAAATTCGAATGTACAATAATATTCCATTTTCCTATCCTCAACTAATAACTCATATAGTTGCTTTCAAAGTTAAATTAGGTGAATGATTTATATATCCTTTCTATTTTAAAGTTATGCTTCTAAGCATTTATGCAACAAGTGACATTAAAGCAAGTTGGAACATAAAAATCTCTCATATAACAAAATAATAAATTTGAAAACAATCATATCTTTATTGCTGAAAAATCATAGTAACAATTTTCTTCTGTGTTCTTTATAGTTTTCTTTTTACTTCCCTGAATATGTGGTCCGAATTTTATAGTCCTAAATTCCATCCAATAGAATTCGTACTTACATTGGGAGTTGATCAGAATCTTTATTTCCCCTGTTTTATAGTTTTGACTGAATAACAGTTAGAAACGCATACTTGCATCCTTTTTCTCTTCTACTAGTATTCGTACCCGCGCGTTGCGCGGAAAATATAAAATATAACATTTGAAAAGAAAATATGATAGACGGAAAGGAACATATAAATGCTACTCCCTCCGTTTCAATTTATGTGAATCTATTTCATTTTAGTTTCTATNTGGGTCACCGCTGCACAAGAAAAGGGGGTTTCAGGAAGAAGTTGAGGAAAACACACTCTAAAAGATGAACAGTGAGAAAATACTTACGTTTGAGGTTCCACCTCTCCGGAAATGGCATGCAATCAGCCGGAATCAGGTCGGACGTCCTGATCCGGACAAACCTGCTCATCCAGCCTCGATCTTTGTCTTCATCGATGCTGGAGAATGGGGGTTTGCTAGCCCGGCGGGCCAGTTTTATTAATCCCCCTCGAAATATTCGAGGGCTGTATAATCGAAGAAGATGGTCGAGGGTAAAGGGAAAATCGCCCTCGACTCTCTCGACAAAAAACCGAAAAAGATATACGATCCGCCACATCGAGGGGTGGACCTGACCTAAGGTCACCTCGTACCGCCGGCAGAACTCCACTATAATGGGTTCTAAGGGGCCTAAGGTGAAGGGATATGTATATACACTGAGATACCCTTCAACGTGAGTCATAATCGACTCGTCACGGGAAGGGGCGACCAGGTCTTTCCCTTCCCATCTACATTCAGCCCTCACCCGGTCTAGGCAACCGGGAGTGATTAGGCTGATATACTCCGATGCCGGTTCGCCGCGGCCCGGGACCGATGATGGGTTTTCGACCTGGAAGTCGGCAGATACCGAGCAACCAGTCGGTGTGAAAGCTTTCAATGGGGGTTCTGGCGCAGGTTCATCAGATCTAGCGGGGCTCGCGGCCGAGCTTGGTCTCGAAGGAACACTTTGTGAAGTTTTCGCCATTTCTTGAAGCTTTACGAAGAGATGAAAAGAAAATACAACCAACGCAAAATTTGAGAAAGATAAGAAATGTTGAACCTAGAAGGGTCGTTTATACTTTTCCCATGAGGCGGTGGCACGAATCGCGAAGTTACAGACGCGAAGCGACAGATAATTAAGAGAAGCATTAAATGCCTGCAGCAGGCGTGGTCAGAGTACTCGATGGCTTTTTCACCTGGCGTATGGTCATACGTCACGGGCATCACATCACCGATCATATCGTTTATTATCATTACTCTCTAATAAACGAGGGGACTATATGTATTGGGTGATCCCCTTTTTTGCTTGAGCCCGACCGGGTTGGGTCCGGTCCGGGGCAAGTCGGGGCCATCGAACCCGACCTGGATGCAAGGTAGAACGACGGCCACGTCTACAACCGAGGTCAAGTCATTTCGAGACCGTTGCAGAGCTCGATATGAGTCACCACCGGATGGAGAAACACACAAGGTCGGAAGCCGGACTCGTAACGGATAACCAAGCGTCGCCGGATATCTCGCCCAAACGTGATTTTCTCAACCACTTCAGGCCATTAAGGCGTAATTACAGGGATCTATGATGTAATTGATTTACCTACCTTATTTTTACCTTTAATCAGAATGTATAAAAGGGGAGAAGACCTCATAAAGAGGGCATCGAAAATCATTACACTACAGTACCATCTCTCTCAATTCTTGTACGCTATCAAGCACAATTGTTCTAAGCGATATTATATTCTGCGATTATTTACTTTAACAGCAATTGTTGAGTCTTTATCTTTTATTTTCCTCAATCTAAACCTTTTGTATCTTTTAGTTCACGGATCCTTAAAACCCCATATAAATTCAATTGTTACCCGGATTCCAGGGTAAACAATAATTTATAGGAGTTGGTCGAGCAATGATTGAAAACCAACCACCGACAGTGATAAAGTGAATAACCAAGTTATCCAATTTGGTGGAACCAGCGTCAAGACTTTTGATGATTATAAATTTATATAGTACTAATTTTTCAGTGGCAAATCTAGACTCCTTTATGAAACTCTCTCGTATTGCAAAGCTTCTGTTATTATTAGTCAATAAAGGTAAATCTAGATATATTTGTAGCAACAAGGATTATAACAACCTGACCGATTATTTTGAGTATTAGAGTCTCGTCTTCTTATTTGATGCTCCCTGTATGTGTATTTGATATTTTATAATTTGTGGAATGCGTGATTTGGCTTTCGTGGGTTCATCAGTAATTTGTAACACTTAGTTTCTAGTTGGAGACTTGGATTGGACGAATTGACCAACTTCGTGGAACCACGCGTCAATCTTTTGATGATCATAAATTTATATAGTACTAATTTATCAGTGGCAAATTTAGTCTCTGTTGTCACGCCCCAATCTCGGGAGGTGCGACAGGCGCTCAATCGAGCGAACCCAACTGAGCAAGCCTTATCAAACACTTTCTACCCAACTCAATATGATTAAGGAGACCATGCTTTTGTTTGTTTAGACAATCGGAAAGTTGTACATTCAACATTGTTAGTTCATTTCATATCACAACCTTAAACGGTAGTTAAGTTTCAAGATTTCCATACAGTTACAATTTAGAGAAAACAAGAGTTTAGAGTTTCAACATAGCTCATAGACCCATCAAACGCCCATACGTAACCCACACAAACGTCTACGGAGCCTCTATGGATACAAAAGATAAATTATGACAATGCCGGCAACAAGGCCCCGGCTATACCTCAAAAGTGGAAGTCTACAACAAAGATGTACAACATAACGCCTTGGAGGAGAAAAGGGGGCTCACCAAGACTTTGAAAGGAGGACACTCCGCTACGCGCGATCGGCACTGTCCGCTATGGAGCCACCTACATTCATTTAAAAATGTAGCGCCCCCGAAAAAAGGGACGTTAGTACCATGGAATAGTACTAGTCTGTATAACTAAACACCATCTAGTTAGAAAGAACTTTCATACAAGAATAAGGAAATCACAAGTATAACTCAAACACTTTAAAGGATCACAACATTATTAAATGAAATAATCATACAACTTTCACATCGTGTTTTCATAGCTTTTAGTTTGGGGAATTGCATATTGTTCATCATTTTTCACAATACCACCACTAACTTGAGTGGAGTCCAATCTCGACCCAATCGGCTAGGTTGCCTCATTTGATACATACACTTCAATCACAAACACAATACCACCATGTGTGCGGCATGGCGTCCGATCTCGGGCCGATCGGCTAGGCCGCCTTACCAAGGAGTTTCCCCCTTTCCATCAATCATCTCATTTTAATCTTTGTTTCACATATATCATTTCGTAGGCACTTGGGGCCACATCTATCACGTCATATATTTGGCACTAGGCCACCTCTCACATTATTCTCAATTTCAATGTTAGATTTGTAATTTAGGATAATATGTGCACACAAGAGCAAATAAAATTGTAACCATAGATGAGACTTCACATGGATGGCACAACATATGCAGCTTCAATCTCAATTTAAGGTCTAAGCATTTCAATACATGATTCATATTCCTTGCACCCTTTTCAAGTTATCAAGAATAGCACATTGATCATATTGAGACACATCTTTCACGCATATAAGGTTGCAACACCAATTTATGTGAAATAACAATCAACAGAACAATCTAACTTTAATCTTATCGCACTTACACAAATACCAACGGAGCTCAATTTCTAAAAAGATGGGGTTTTAGCCATACATACCTCAAAGAGCTTTCCCTTATGTTTCTACAATACACCAACACCTCTAGCAATAACAATCTATAAGGAGATAGCGAAAATCAATTAATAATTAGGAAGATTACCCATGGTGTAACTCTCTTAGGAATTTCATCAAACACCTAACATGTGAAGTAGACTACAAGGTTTAGAAATGGCAATTCCTTCCTCCCTCAACCAATTTTAACATGAACTACCCATATTAGTTCTTTAACATCACATACTACAACTTAGTCCCACATTCATGGCCTATTTCTAACCCCCACAACATATTTGAACCTTTAACCTCTTGCATGAAATTATTTGGAAGTAGGACTTACCCGGATGGAGGACAATCTATGGTTATGTTCCTTGATTCTTGAAGACTTGAGCAAGATTTGGATGATTATGAAGCTAGGCCCCTCCTTTATCTCTCTATATGCTCTCATCTCTCTCTAAAATAAGTAGAAAATAACTCCAAATGAAGCCCCTAAACCTATTTATGAAAATGGGGTCGGGTTATAAAAATAGGAAAAACAAACCTCCGAAACAAGGTCTGCGATCGCAGAATGGACCGCAAAACAAGAATGTGGGCCTCAGAATGCATCGCGAATTAGGTGCCCAAAATTGGGCAATACTCGCCCAATCTGCGACAGATCTGCGATCGCAGAGTCAAAAATGCGACATATTTGCGATCGCAGATTCGACACAGGATCGCATTTTTCCAGCCTTTGGTAATTTGATCATAACTTTGTGTATGATTGTCCAAATGACGAATGGTTTGAAATGTTGGAAACTAGACTCAAAGACCTTTCATTTGATAGATTATTAATCAGATATACCTTATATATATCTATATATATATCTATATATATATCTATATATATATATATATATATATATATATATATATACATACATACACACGCTCGTTCAAAGTCTAGACTAGTGTAAGTACCTTTGGAGTCTTAGCCTATTATGAAATTTTTCGATTTGGCTTACACTTAGGCTTCTCCTTGGACCCCACCTTACTTATTATATGACTCATACACTTGTTTACCAAATCCAATTCACTTACATCATATCTATAGTACATAAAATATTATAATTAGTCTACCTGGCACCCCGAAATCCTATATTGCTTCGCAAAATTTTCCGGGGCCTTACATCTGTTTACCCTAAAAAATGAATAAAATTAAATATGTACGTGGTTTAAAGGATTCGTAATTTCAATTCAATACGAATGATCTGAGAACAACAAATAATTAGATTAAATAGAGAATGAACGATCAAACCAATCGTAATGGAACAATCAAGCCTGGTCTTAAGTTGAACACTAAAATTCGACCTCGATCGAACCCTTAATATGAGCTAGGTTGCAATTAAAGAAGAGAGTAACTGAAGAACACATTGAATAATAGTTAGAAGACAAAAATAAACATTTATTGCTTTGATATGTGTGTCAACAGTGTGTTAGAATGAACAAATTCTTCCCTTTATATAGTAGGGGAATTTCAATAATAGTACATTTCTAAATAAGATAAAAATCTTCTTTTTTCGGTAAATGTCGATCCGCAGTTGATATCGGACGTGATTTGTGCCGTGATATCCGGTTGAGGGAAAATATTACGACTCCCATGATCTCGAACTGTATTTGGCCCAAATCTGTTGTTTAGCCGTGCCCGATACCAGATACATCGTTCATCCCTTCCCGACTCCGACACGAGGGACCCTTCAACTTTGCTCGAAGTTGCTTTGGACCGTGCTTCCCTCTCATCTCTTCATTAGGGAATCACGGGTAACATTGTCCTTGATTTTACCCGTACACATATAGTCCCCTCATTTTTCGAGGAGCAAATTTATCGAAGCAACGAGAAATGATTAATTAACTTTGTTTCCTTCTTTCGTACGCTACAACTGGGTCGACAGGTTAGTGAAATGTCCCATAAATCCCGTTATTCCGACTCGGACACGTGTCAGCTGCCGATTAACCGTCCTTAAATGCGAAACGTCACGCATTAATTTGCTCTTCTCTATAAAAGCATCGGTCCTTTTTTTCACTTTTTACTTTCCGATTTAAGAATTCCTCAATTTAGCCCCAAACTTTTCACTTTCCTTTAAACCCTCCATCACTGAGGACATGCTCCCTACATTTCGAGAGGACTGTAATGGGAGGGTAAAGAAGTGGTCGTCCCCGGTCTTGATGAGGACATCACCGCATATGTGGAGGGGATGTCTTTGCACATACCCCTTCACACTTGCCCTGGTAGATCGCATAGTCCTTGACTTTTGCAAAAGGTACGAGGTCTACCTCGAGCAGATTTACCCGTCATTTTGGAGGATTGTCATCCTCCTCCTCCACTTTGCTAATAACACTGAAACACCCTGTTTCACCATTGATCATCTGCTTCGTCTCTAAGGTCCTCAAATATTTCAAAGGGGATTTATCAAGCACGTTCGTTGAGCAACGAAAGCTCCATCCTCGAGCACTGATGAATACAGGGATTGAGGCTGGTAGGGGAGATTCGTTCGGGTTAAAATCGATGATCTCATTCCCTCTGAGTTCATGACGTTCCATGAAAAGTGGAACCTAGCTCGTAAGTTCCTCTCCTTCTTGAGTATTTCGTATTTCTTGTGGAATCTTACTTTTCATTGATTGGTTCTATCATCGTGCAGCGGTTGTCTGAGACCTAACGCAGTTCCCCGCTACAAAGAGTATGTCGAGGGGATTTGCACACGGTTGTCCTATTTCAAGTGTGAATGGCGCAAACTCTCGTAGGACAAGTGGGAGGGCCATTCCCATAGTGAGTGCTCTCCCCGATCAAGTTTACTTTCATAGCCAACTGTTATTTTCACGAGGCTTTGTCCTCACCCAATAAACCCTCTGATTAAGGATAGCCTGAGGCTGTTGCGAAGAAGGAGGAGAATAGAGAAGAAAGAGGAAGTCTTTGGGTTCCCCGGACGCCGAGGTTATGAAGAACGGGGTTGCGGTCGGGGCCCAAAAGAGTAACAAGAAGAGTACCCAGTCCAGAGTACCCGACCCCAAATCCTGTTACCGGCTCAGGGACTATCCTGAAGATGACGACCTATAGTTCGCCGCCCATGGTCCTCCCTTTGATGAAGAAGATCGGCCAGCGACCCGAGAAAGTGACCGAGGGGTCGACCCCTCTTTGGCTCGGGAGCCCGAAGGAAAACTACTGGATACGGCCTCCCAAGAAGCTACTCCTACTCTGAGGGAAGCCGCCGGTGTAATTGACATCATGGGATCACTGTCAGAAACAGAGTCTCTATTGCACATGGCTCAGGCCATTAAGTAGAAACCAAACGTACATCGCGGCAACCAGATGAGGCCCTCATCCTGTTCTTTAAGGGCATGAAACATTTGCGGATTGGAGGATTACTCTTGGTTTGATAACCTTGAGATCACAAAAAAGATGTGTCATCGGAAGCAGGCGGACTGAGCTCGAGCCCGTTGCTGGTGAAGCAGTTCTCTGCTCCAAGCGTGGACCTCAACCACAAAAGAACGATCATGTTTACAATTTCGATGAATACCCGGGTACTGTCCTGACCGGTTAGCATGGCTAGTTATCCTTGCTCCTTCTTGATCGAAGAGGATCATGCGAAGATGAGCGTGGTGAGCGCACCGAGCTTCTTCGATGAGGTAGAACGGGTGTTGAACCGGGTATGCGTCTCTTTCCTTGTGAAATTCGCATATTTTATTTAACCTTAGCGTTTCTTCATGATCTCATTACTTTGTTTTTTAGGCCTCAGTGCTTCATCATGAAAGTTTCCTTCCATCTCGGATGGAAGTGAGTCAACTCGAGTTCGAGCTCTAGGAGAAAGTCCGGCAGAAGGACATGCACAAGGCTTTTAGCGAGTAAAAAGACGAAGCCCTCAAGGACCTCCCCATTCTCCAAGCTGAGCTAGAAAAAGCTAAAAAGGAGGCTTCATGCGTGAAACGGGAGCATGTCGTACTGGTCGAAAAGGTAAGGATATTTGAGATTGAAAACGAGAGGCTAAGAGTAGTAGCTGATAACACAACCTTGCAATTCCAAGAAAAGGTAGACCTGATCGACCAGCTAAAGGCCGAGATGAACGAACTCAAAGCCTTGACTAAGATGTTGAGGAGCAAGATGGATCTCCTAGCCTCGAAAAAGGAGGCGACCAAATAGGGGTTTGAGTTGTTCAAGGACCAGCTCAGGGTGATGCAGGATAAAGCCGGCAAATGGTGACGCCTAAATGATGAGCTCCGAGCACAACTGAGTTCGGCCATTTCGAAATGGGAAGACCTCAACCGAGAGTATATTGTGGTGATGTCCAAGTCATAGGAAGCACTGGCCAATTCCTCCGAGGTTGAGGAGATGCTGGCCCAATACAAAAATTACGTGGAGCTAGCAGAGGCCCGCTTGATAACAAAGGCCGAGTACATAAAGTTGTCTCCCGGAGGGAGACCCTCGGGAAGATTTATGCCCGAGGGTTCGATCTATCGGCCGAGATTGAAGAGGCCAAGGCTAAAGAGATATATGAGCCCGAGGGTTCGGTATAGAATTGGGCTCTCGTGAAGACTAGGCGGAGATGCCTTAGTTTATTTTTCGTTTTCTTTCATACAATTTTTTTGGTTTATTTTGATGTCGTTTATCGACTTCATATTTTTTGGAATATATATAAAAGTTTCCCTTCTGCAGCAATGTGTCCTTACTTTTTAGTATCCATTTTCAACTCTCTATTTAAAGAAAGTCATTAATGCCAAGCCCGAATGCAGCCTGGTTTCAATAACTCTGTGTCACTTAGGCTTCGAAATACCCAACAAAAACGAAGACTTAAAGATAGTTGATTGTTTCTATCGTACACGATGGTATTTTTCCGAGGGTGACTTATTAATAGGTTTTAATCATATGTAAGGACCTTACTTTCGGAGTACGAACTTAGATGTATCTGAGCCGTTATGATTTGGCCGTAGCCTTTCATGTTCGGGACTACCTAATAGGCTCGGTCCCTCTACGATTCGATAGCCGGAGATATCTGATCTTATTATCGGACAACAGTCCCCGACTCTGGGAGACTCGTGGGCTCTAGGATTTAGGATCCGTTATTTGTTTTAAGTAAATCAAAGAATGTATCGATTGTGAAAATGTATCGTGATAAAATACAGAGGGAAAATTTCTTTCATTACTTTGCATGTAGAGTACATAATCAGAGGCACATAAGCTTTCTGCCATGGCAACAATGAGCTACACGGGTATAGTTTGTTTGACTGTTGACCCTTACAACGAATTCTAATAATCGAGCCTTTGTTTTCAATATCAAATAAGAACACCTTCTATGGATCCTTACATAGGGCATAATGGCCACCCCCAGTATTTGAGACTAAGCTTGTGAATGTTGAATAATGTCGGTCCAGTACGGGTGGTCAACAATTTCGTCCTCAAGTCGGTCTTTGAAACTAAGGTAGCACGTTTAATGTTGCCTCATTAAAAACCTTGCCGTAAAACCCACTTCAAGAAAAACTAGTCCAGGGTAAAAAAAAGTACAGCACGTGCATTATGACCTAATTGTCAAACACACCCTTTAAGTGTGCCACATTCCAGTTGTTCGGTAGTAGCACACTGTTACCTCACTCGAGCTTATATGAACTTGTCCCGATTATTCTGGCAACTCCACAAGGAAGTTCCTACTTCGGGCCTAGTTTCCCGTCATTGGACACCACGTTGCCTAAAAATGCCACAGAATCAAGCCAAAACTTGCGCTTGGCGAGTTTAGCATATAGCTTTTTTTCACATAACTTTTAGAGCATAGTCTTCAAGAGCATCTCATGATCCTCCCGGCTGCGCGAATGCACCAATATATCATCAATGAATACGATGATTAAGGAAACAAGATACGATAGAAACACAATGTTTATCAAGTGCATAAAGGCTATTGTGGCATTGGTCAATCAAAAATATATCACCAAAAACACATAGTGACCATAGCGTGTCCTGAAAGACATCTTTGGAATATCTAAATCCTGGACCATCAACTGATGGTACCCTGATAGGTTACCAGTACCTTTGTCATAAGTACTTTGTCTTATGTTATGATGATGTACCAAACTTACTATCTAGAACTAGATAAGAAACCTGTTACACATTCTCAAGACCTTAAGATCACAAGGTTCCAATTTGGGTTAGGGTTGAACTCTTTAGAGTAGAAGGAATAGCTGAGGGAACAGGTCCCTACCAGTTCCCGAGGTGACTGTACGAAGTCAACTCTCCAGCTGGAAAAGTTACTTCCTCCATACGCTACAGTGTAGCAGCTAACATTGTGTGGAAAGCTTTTTACCTACCTTGCTTATATGATTGTAAGTAATGTCACACATGTATTAATACAACCAAGGAATGTTAAACAAATAACTCGAACACTTAGAGATTTCACTCAAGCTCTCTCACGTGATCATCAAACGAGCAACTCTTAAGTGCTTCAAGAACATAAAAACAAAATAACTACGGACCAGTTCCCACATCAAGTTATTATATGTCCTTAGTTGAGTTGTATCTTTGTTAATGTTCTTACTTGTAACTCCTACTTATCTTACTAAGAAGTAGTGTATAGGAAACCCTTGTGTTTGAGTCTTGGCTAGAGTTAGTCGAGTTGTGAAGTCTTTATAATAGAGGTATTACAAAGTGGCTTGTAATAGGTGCGTTACAAGTTACTGAGGAATTAAGAGGTTATAGGTTTCATAGGTTGTAATCTAAAGGTTGCTTAGTAGTGAAGTTGAAATCCTACAAGGATGGATCATGGTTTTTAATCCCGTTGAGCTGGGAATTTTCCACGTAAAGTTCCTCTTGTCATTTTTTTAATGTAGTATGCATGTGTTCTGTTGAACCTGATAAAGAACCAGGTTCTCTATAGAGTTCAGTCGACCCTTATATTCTATCAATTGGTTCGGAGCCGGTTCTTTCTATCAGGTCAACACCTAGAAAGGATCCTCCTGGCTGCTCCTCTAAACTTCGAAGAAAGCTAGTCTACTTACAGACCACATAGGTTCAGTGGACAGTGGGATGAATAGTGGAAAACTAGGATGCACGACTTTATCATGGCTAAAGATTCAGAGCTATGTGATGTTATATGTCATGGACCCTTTTTTCCTACCAAGCATCTCGGAGACCCAGTTGTAGCCATTTCCAAGACAATGAAAGAATTCAATGACGCTGATAGAAAGGCCATAGAGAAGAATTTTCATGCAAAGAAAATTCTGGTGTGTGGCATTGGTCCTAATGAATACAACAGGATATCGGCATGTTAGTCAGCCAAAGAAATCAGGGAAGCTCTTCAGACATCTCACGAAGGAACAACACAGGTTAAGCAACCCAAAATCGATATGCTCACAACACAATACTAGCTCCTCAAGATGAAAGACGATGAATCCATCCAAGATATGCATACCGGGTTCACCTCCATCATTAATGAGCTTCACTCTCTTGGTGAAACTATTCCAAGAAACAAGCTGGTTAGAAAAATCGTCAGTGTGATGCCCATTTCCTGGCAAAGCAAAGTGAACGCAATTACAAAGGGGAAGGACATGCAGGAGCTAACCATTGAGGAGCTTTTTGGCAATTTAAAAAAATATGAAATGAAAAATAAGAAGAAGAAGAAGAAGAAGAAGAAGAAGAAGAAGAAGAAGAAGAAGAAGAAAGGAGAGAGTCCAAAAGGA
Source organism: Nicotiana attenuata (assembly GCF_001879085.1). Lineage (NCBI taxonomy): Eukaryota > Viridiplantae > Streptophyta > Magnoliopsida > Solanales > Solanaceae > Nicotiana > Nicotiana attenuata. The sequence goes on from NW_017670999.1 coordinate 186,361, forward strand.
AGAAGAAGCTATTCCTCAAGACAGAAAGCAATAATTCAATTGGTGAGGATGGTTCGCAGGAATGGAGACATCCCAAAAAGGGGAAGTTCTAGCAAGCCAAAAAATTATAACCTTTCTCACAAATGTGGAAAGCCAGGACATTTCATCAAGGATTGACCTCTCCTAAAGCAAGATCAATACAAGAACAACTCTAACAAAGCAGTCAAAATGACCCCGGTTCCTGATATACGCTTCAATAGGAAAAATGCTACTACCAATATGGTGAGACAAGCTCTTGCTGCATGGAGAGATTCGTTAAGCGAATCTGGAGAAGATAATGAACCAGGTGAAAGTTCTATGATGGCAGTAGAAAGTAAAGCAACCGAGTCTGATTCAATTTTTGCGTTTATAGTTTAGTCTTATGATGAAGATGACGATGATAATGAGGTAAATTTTTTGAATGTTCAGAGAAACCTGAAATCTTATCCTCCTAAGAAACTCATGTCTCTGTCAAATGTGTTAATCGATGCTTATCACAGTCTTATAAATGACAAAGATGCTTTAACAATTGAACTAGGAGAAGCAGAACAGTGTAGAGATGACCTATGTAGTAGTCGCAAATGTAGAACAAGAAAGAGTTAATCTTACGATTGTTGTGGTAGACCTAAAAGAGACCATTGAAAGTGTAAGAAGGGAAAAAGATGTCTTAATTTAGAGAGTTTCTAGCATTGAGCATGAGAATGATGACCTACTAGTGGTGGTAATGGATTTGAAGGAAACAAATGGGGAAATTAAAATGGAGAGTAGGCTTGAAAACCCTAAAAAAAGGAAAGGAAGTTTCAAGCGAGGCACACATTACGCTTGTTCCTTCCATCATCACTTGGGAGCTTTGGAAGAGGATAAAACAATGCCATCATGATCACCTGGGAGCATTGGAAGAGGAGAAAAATAATAAGGAATAGGGGCGATGTGTCTTTTAGCAGAGTAGTTAATGAGGATAACAATACATTGCATTACTTGGCAAAGATCCGTTGTTGTGGCTTGATATGGTAAGGTATTTTGAAGGATATAGGCCACCGTTGGTGACTAAAAGAGTCACTTGGCAGACTACTTATGAAGAGTTGGTTTAAATTCAATATTGATGGAGTTTCTAGAGGCAATCCAGGTCATTCTTCTTTTTGGATTTTGTGTGAGAAACTGTGAAAGGGATTTGGTATATGCCGGGGCAAAGATCATGAGGATACAACTAGCATAATTGCTGAGGCTAAGGCAATTGTAGAGGGCATGTCATTCTGTGTCATCCCTTGATGATTGAGACTAATTCTTTAGTCATGTTGAAAATCATAGGAGGGGAAAGGGATATTCCATGGGGCATTTACTGCGAAAATGAGTAAGATAAGAAGGATGAAGGAGGAATACAATTTCAATATTTGTTAAAGGAGGGCAATTGCCTCACATATTTTTAGCTAATTGGGTGTTTAGTTTTTTAGGTTCATGTGAAGTTCAATTTCAGGAATTTTCTGAACTTCCTAGTCCATGGAGGAAACTATTAAACATTGAAAAAGCAAAGACACATAATCTCAGGATTAGGGTTTCTAAGATGAGAGATGGATATTGATTTATAAGATGGAGTCTGCTTCATGATGGTGCATTACTTATCAGCTTAGTATACCTTCAGGATTCATTTGTTTTTTATCCAGTGGTATTAATACAGGTCTTCATGGTGATATTATATTCTTTGAGCTTCATTTGCAGGTTCATAGAGATCTCATGTTTGTCTTTCAATGATCACGTACTGTTGAAGCCCCTTCCAGTTGTATTAGCATGGAAAAATTCTCATTCTGGTGCAACTCATTTTGGATCATAGGTCTCAAACTAGAGCTCAGGATGGTATGGTTGTCATTTAGTCTAGCCTGCAAGCTATTATGTACATACTGCTTTGGTATGAAGACATTCACATTTGCCTTATTTTGTGGACTCGAGACTTTGGTGCCCGGTGGCTTTAGAGGTGTTACAAAATAGTCTTAGCCCTTGGCTTGTGGATGAAGCTACATTGAACAGTCTAAAGTACTTGAGAGTATATGTAGTGGCTTAGATTTTCATATAGTATTGTTGTATTGTTTTGTTTATGTGTGTGTATATATATTATATATAAGAAAAGGTGCAAAAGATAGTATTATCAGTTGAGTAGTATTAACCCTTTTTTAACGATTCCAAATAAAAAAGAGTAACGTAAATTTGGACGTACGAAGTAGTGTATTTGTAGATGAACATAAAGTGAGCTGATAGGGATTTGTATAAATAGCTAAATTAATTGATTCGGGTACTGAGACATAATTGATTAAGTAGTACTTATACAAAATGAGCAGAAAATGATATATGCATGTATATATGTGATGTTTTAGCTTCAACACCACACAAGAGGGGGTGATTTGTGTGGCGTTCAATTTATCTCTTAAACTGATTATGGAAGGACCTAGTTCTTCTAAGTGTTCCTTAACCTACTATTGCTGAAATAGTAAATGCAAAAAGTAAAGAATACAAATATTTTACGTGGAAAATACCTAGCTCAAAAGGTGAAAAAACCACAACCTACTTCTCCGTAGGATTTTCCCAAACTCTCCAGTAAATCACTGAGCCAAAAATTGCATTTACAAAACACTTTTGTAAGCTTAGGATTAACTCTAATCCCTTTGTGTCAAACAACCTCTAACTGTTGCAACAACTTCAGGTTAACTCTAACTTGAATACTCTGTGTACCTATTACAATTGCCTCTAGATAAAGCTGAAAGGTACAATATGAAAACACCTACTACAATTGAACTAGAATAAAAGACAGACTCTTTGAATTGGTTCTTTTATCTGGTTCATGTAGCTTCACATGAACTGCTAGCAAAATGCCTTGCTATTTTGCTCTCAATTCACGTTTAACTTCTGCGTTTGTGCATACCTGTAAAATGAACATCCTACAATATATAGAGTTAGTAGATTAAGAAAAAACTAGAGTTCTAATACTACTCTTCCTTGGTAGAAGAGTTCTAGTTGATCTCAACTTCTAACTCCCCCCTTATCTTGAACAGTGTTCTCTTTGATAAAGGAGTCCTTCTCCTTATCACTTATGCAACCTTTTCGATCAAGAGATATCAATTATACCAAGTTAAGCTTACCCTTTTCCCTCACAGTGCTTCTAACACCCTTGCTCTCTTTTTCTTTTTCTTTTTCATTTTTACTACCAACTTCTCCGGACTCTGTAGTTTCAACACCTGCTATAGTCCCTACCAAGATAAATCTAGTCTCCAAATTTGCAACAACATCAGAAATTGTCTCAGGAGTTACATTAGGGCCAGAAGATACATGTTCAGTTCAGATTAACCAGTTTTCTTCCCCCTCAGTAGCGAGCCATCTGTTTTACTCTTTTCTTAGAGGTTGGGGTTTTGGAAGGAGTGATAGTGGGTGGGGAAGTGGTTTCTTGTGGTGGTGATGAAGTATTTTCCGAAGTGTTAGACATTTCTATGCTTGGTTCTGGAAGAGAAGAGAGTTGGATTGTGCTCGGAAGATGAGAGAAGATGAAGAGTATTTGATGGCTTGAAAAAGATGGAGGGAAGAAAGCAATAATGCTTATCAATTTAAAGGATAGGTAATTAATGGGTAACGGTAGCTTTTCAAACTTTCAGAAGTCTAATCAATCTGAATTTCAGTTTGAAGAGACGTTGGAGTCTATCCCTAATATCTAGGTAGTTTAATTCGGTTAGGAATTTTTGAACGAAACTGGTTCACTTGTAACGGATAAGTTCAAAGGAACTTTGGAATTGGGTAGGACTCTGCTCATTATCCAAATATTCTTATTTCAAATTATTAAAAGTGTAGAAAACAAACCTTGTAATCTTGATGAACCAGGTTCTTTACTGAGAATTCTCTTGTGTAAGTCTAAATTTTTAAAAGAATGAAAAAAATATCATTAGAGATTAATGAGTCATTTTTAAACATGGCACAAGAGTGTACTATTGAAAGTATGAGATTGAGCAAGATATAATCTACTTATGTACAAAATTTACAGATTTTCTAACAAAAATATTTTTTTTTCAAAATTTTTTTTTTTTTTCGATTGTGAAATTTTCAACTGGTCCTTTTAGGTGATCTTAATCATCCCTAATTTTATTATGTTCCTTTCAAAGTGATCTCTACTTAGAGCTTTTGTGAAAATGTCAACTATTTGCTTGTCAGTAGCACAAAATTTCAAAGTTATCAAACCCTTTTCATAGTTATCCCTCAAAAACTAATGGCTAACGTCTATGTTCTTAGTTCTGTTATGATGAACCGAGTTCTTGGTCATACTAATTGCACTAGTGTTATCACAAAAGATGGGGATACAACCAACATTAATTCCATAGTCCATTAATTGTTGTTTGATCCACAACAGTTGGGCACAACATGAAGTATCAACAACATACTCAGCTTTAGCAGTAGATAAGGCCACAGAATTTTGCTTTTTGGTATCCCCAGACACAAGACATGAGCCAAGAAAGTGTGTCATACTTGAGGTGCTCTTTTGATCCACAAGAAAACCTGCATAATTAGCATTAGCATATCCCACTAGATTGAAATTACTACCTTTTAGATACCAAAGACAAAGGTCAGTGGTACATTTTAGATATCTCAAAATTCTCTTAACATCGGTCAAGTGAGACTCCTTTGGATTTTTCTGAAGTCTTGCACAAAGGCCTACACCAAAAATAATGTCAGGTCTACTAGCTGTGAGATACAACAATGAGCCAATCATTCCCCTATACAACTTCTGATCAATAGATGAACGAGGTTCATCTATATCCAACTTTGTAGCGGTAGCAATAGGAGTGTCAATTTCTCCGGAATATTCCATTTTAAACCTTTTAAGCAACACTTTTACATACTTCTGCTGGTGGATCATAGTTCCATTTGAATTTTGTTTAATTTGTAAGCCAAAAGAAATTAAGCTCACCCATCATGCTCATTTCAAATTCATTCCTTATTAGTTTACCAAATTCTTTACTTAGCTTATCATTAGTTGCTCCAAATATTATATCATCAACATATATCTAAACTACCAAGAGATCTTTACCTTTTTCTTTCAAGAACAAACTATTGTAAATTCTACCTCTTTTGTAGTCATGCTCAAGCAAAAATTTAGATAATCTTTCATACCATGTTGTAAGAGCCTGCTTGAGCCCATAAAGTGCCTTGACAAGTTTGTACACTTGATCAGGATATTCCTTTCTTTCAGACCCCGGAGGTTGCTTGACAAACACTTTTTCCTTGAGATAGCCATAGAGGAAAGCACTCTTGACATCCATCAGATGCAGAGTGAACTCCATGTAAGCAGCAAAGGCTATGGGGAGACTTATTGCTTCCAACATTGCAACTGGAGCAAAAGTTTCATCATAGAATATGCCCTCCTCTTTACTATATCCTTGAACCACCAATCTTGCCTTGTTCCTTGTAATTATTTCATCTTCATCTAGTTTGTTTTGAAGACCCATTTTGTGCTAATTACAGATCTGTCCTTGGGTCTTCGTACCAGATGCCAAACTTGACTCCTTTCAAATTGGTTGAGTTCATCTTGCATTGCATTTACCCAGTCTGCATCCTGCAAAGCCTCAACAACATTTTTAGGTTCAATAAGAGATAAGAAAGCATCAAAAGCACAAAGATTTTTTAATGAAGATCTGGTTTTGATTCTAAATGTTGGATCAATGATTATGTTCTCAATGGGATGAGAACTTTGATACTTGTAAGATTTCACAACCAACTGGTTTCCTCTTTATGTTACTTCAATGTTTTGTTGCTGTGGAACAAGTTCATGGACAGTTCCCTTGAGGTTTGATAATCAGTTTCTCTTTGGTCAGTTCTCCCTATTAGGTTGCCCTAGGTAGAAGAACCTTTTCCTTCTTCTGGTGCAGCTTCAGTCTCGACTTGGTTTCATTTGGGTCTCTTACCAGCCCAATTCCTTCATCATCGTGTTCATATCTTTCAAAAAGAAGGTTAGTTTCATCAAAAACCACATGAACACTTTCCTCTACACACATAGTTCTTTTGTTATAGACCTTATAAGCTTTACTATGTGAAGAATATCCCAAGAATACTTCCTCATCACTTCTGGGATCAAACTTACCTAGGGAGTCTTTACCATTGTTGTGCACAAAGAACTTGCATCCAAATGCCCTAAGATGGGATATGTTTGGCTTTCTCCCTTTTTGTAACTCATAGGGAGTCTTCTCTTCAAGAGGTCTAGTCATGCACCTATTTATGATGTAGCATGCTAATAAGCTGGTATTTTACCAACTTATCTTGTCTTTAAGCCTATATTTTTGCTATGTTTGAATGATAAAATCATGTGTTTAATGTTATTTACTTCTATTTTCTAGGTTCTCTGTGATTTAGAAGTAACCATGAAGAAACCAAGTTAAAACGAGTCAAAAAGACGTTGAAAAGAAGAAAATATGGAAAATGGCCTTAGGTGTCGCAATTGCGACACATTTCTGGGAAACACGAAGAAATCAGACATGGAAATTGCGAGCAACCCATCACAATTGCGAAGTAAGCCCAGTAAAGCTGTGTTCGCAAATCCGAAGAAGATTCGCAAATGCAAAGTCAGACAAGGCAACCAACCTTCGCAAATGCGAAGTCTGGATCAGAAATGCAAAAGTCAACAGGATAGTCAAAGTTCGCAAATGCGAATATCGCGCTGCAGTTCTAGGCAATTATGTCATTTAGCATTTTCTGGCCCTGTATACGGTAGAAATCGACAGTTTGATTTTACAATCATCAAGGCATCTCGAGGGTTTTCGGCGATCGACTTCAAGGGTTCTCAGTGATCGACTTTGAGGTAGTGTAAGTAACAACCGGCCTCGAGGTAATGTAAAATAGTGGTCTCAGTGGATCAATGTGAAGTTCCCAAGGTACGTAAATAGAGCTGACAAAGTCTAGTGGACTAGTCCAAAATCGAATCAAGGCATTAAATGGATGTACCAGCCCCACATCTTTGTAATTAATGCATTTGTACTATGTCGGGATTCCCCCTCATATATAAAGGGGATCCTTGTCATTTTGTAGACATCTGATATTCAATACTAAATACACAAGAATATTCTCTCTGCTCTCTAACATATTCTCTTGATCTCATTACTTCCATTTATTGCTTACATCATTGTGTTATATTTATTGTTCATCATTTATTGCTTATCATTGACAGTAAAGAGCCATCGTCGAAGCCCCAATCTGTTAATCCTCCCTCTATCGCTCAAAGCCAGTCACCCAACTCGACCCCGAGGCCTCATATACAACAGCTCGAGGCCCCGATCTCTAGACATTTGGTTCGGTTATCATATCGCCTCTAAGCTATAACCTTTCCTTCTAATCTTCTACCTAGAATCCATTGCCTAACAACTAGCATAAAAATAGATTACGTATTTTTAGAACCACAAAATCAAATTTCATTATTATTACCATTTTCACGGTAAACAGTTTGGCGCCCACCATGTGGCTAAAAATAATAGTGATTATTTTCTTGCTGGTTCACTCCATAACGCAAGTTATCTTTCACACTTTTTCTTGTCCAAGATCTTCGATTTTAGGTCAAAATGTCTAACTCAATAAATGGATGTGAAAAAAAGGGTCTTGAGAACCACGAAGAGAATGGTGTAGTCGTTATAGGTATTGGTGCACCACCATTAAACTCTGAAGGCGCGCTAGAGCCGATCCCTGTGGATGCGGTTTCACGCGATGCCCAGCACGTCGATATAAGCTCCCGCACTAACATAAGTGTACACCAAGGAGACCAACAAGAATCACACAAAACCCTGGCTCAGGAAGAACAGGAGGTTAGCCTTCACGTTATTTTTGAAATGTTACAGGCACAACAGTTGGCGATTGCTCAGCTGCAAAGTAACCAGAAAACTCCCAGCACGGTAGCACTGGGAATGGCATCCCCAGCCGAGCAGGTGCCGGAAAGATCAAGAAACAATGGGTGGGTACCTGACCCCACCTCATAAAGATGCTCGAAGAACTCACAAAGAGGATCGAGTCGGGCGAGAAAAAGATAGAATCAAACAATAAGAAGGTAGAGACCTACAATTCTAAGGTCGACCAAATTCCGGGCGCACCTCTGGTCCTGAAGGGTGTAGATTCGAAGAAGTTTGTACAAAAGCCATTCCCGCAGGAAGCTGCTCCGAAACCCATCCCAAAGAAGTTCAGAATGCCCGACCTTCCGAAGTATAACGGAACCTCGGACCCCAATGAGCACGTCACTACTTACACTTGTGCGGTAAAGGGCAACGACATGAGGGACGATGAGATCGAATCCGTGCTATTGAAGAAGTTCGGGGAGACACTCTCGAAAGGGGCTATGATGTAGTATTACAACCTAGCTCCTAACTCTATAGATTCATTTGCCATGCTGGTAGATTCTTTCATAAAGGCACATGTCGGAGCCATCAAGGTAGCTACAAGGAAATCCAACGTCTTCAAAATCAAGCAAAGGGAGAACGAGATGCTGCAAGAGTTTGTATCTCGCTTTCAAATGGAATGAATGGAACTACCACCGGTATCCGACGACTGGACGGTGTAGGCTTTCACCAAGGTTTGAACGAGCGAAGCTCGGTAGCTTCAAAGCAACTGAAGCAGAACCTAGTCGAGTATCCCGTCGTGACCTGGTCGGACGTCCACAACCGATACAAGTCAAAGATGCGGGTAGAAGGTGACCAACTAGGAGCCCCCTCGGGCTAAGTATATACCAGCAGGTTTCCGGCAAAGGAGCCAAAGCTAAACAAGGAAAGATACTAACCATACATTGAAGATAGAAGAAACGCCCCGAGGCGCAACATACGCCACAATGATCGAATGATGGACCGAGGCCATAATCCTTGAGGACTTGATAGCAGAGCTGGGTTCGATAGGCACACAGAGCCGACGGAGGAACCTCTCTTTTTGGAATACAACTTCAACGTCGACGTATCAGACATCGTGTTCACCATCAGTAAAATCAAAGACACCAGGTGGCCAACGCCTGTACAATCAGACCCTTCACAAAGGAACCATAACTTAGTATGTGAATTTCACAACATGCACGGTCATAAGACCGAAGATTGCCGACAACTCCGGGAAGAAGTGGCCCGATTACTCAGCAATGGTCACCTTCGGGAATTCCTCAATGATCGAGCCAAAAATCAGTTCCGAGAAAGAGAGGCGACCAAAAAGAATGAAGCAGTTGAGCCGCAACAGGTCATCCATACGATCTTTTGCGGCCTCTACTGGTGCCCTGCAGGAACCCACGGTCAGGAGGACGAAAACATCCCTCGCCAGGGAAAAGCGAACTCGAGGCTTTATCTCAGCCCCATAACGATGCACTGGTAACTTCATTTCTTGTGAATACATTTCAAATTTAAAACATGTACTTCTGGGTTCAGGTAGCTCGGCAAATATTATCAGATCGAGGGTGACAGAGCAGCTCGTACTGCTTGACAAAATTTGCCCACCTCTCGAGTCCTCAACGGGTTCAACACGGTGAGCGAAACAACGAAAGGGGAAACCACCCTACCAATCAATGTGGCCGGAACAACCCAAAACACCAATATCTCCACCATCAAATGAACTGAAGGATAAACATACAGTGCAATAACAACCACGAGGCATGTTCTCGGTTGTACCCGAATGAACAAATAAAGGACCGTACCGTGTCCTTAGAGCAAATACTGAAGTCTTACCGAGGCTCAAAGCGCCATCACCACTATGGTATAACCATCTCCTTTTTCATTTACACCTCACACTAACCTTTTTGCAGGTGTCCGACTGAGACAGTCGAAGCGCTAATCTAGCTCGAAGATCTTAAGGTTTTAAAGCACGCGTTGCACTCTTTTCCTTTGATCTGGTTTTTATCCCGAAAAGGGTTTTACCGGCAAGGTTTTTAATGAGGCAACATTTATATGCTACCTAAGGAAAACTCAACAAGTATTCAAGGCTTCTTTTGCAATCAACCTCGAATACTAGGGGGACATCCCCCTGGAAGGTCACTTACTCGGAGAAGCCAAGATGCGCTAAATGGGGTCTCGATAGGAAAACAATGTACCGGGCCGAACGGTCGAACGAACCGTGCCCGTATAGAATCACTGATCCCTTAACAGCAAAGACATGTATGCTTGTACCAAGTAATCATAGAATACTTTCCAAAAGCATTTTGCGTTTCATAGAAGCTCGGTATTTTTGCAAAAAATGCCTCTTTCAAAAACATCCTGAACACTCGGGGACTGGCGTCAACAAATTGAAAACATTAAGATCACAATAAAGCTGCAGAGCCAAAAACGTCCCGAACACTTGGGGACTAGCGTCGAAAACTCGAGGCCACATGACCTCCGTGTCGGAAACCCAGAAATCGTAAGCCCTTAGTGAGGTAATTCCAAGTTTACAAGTAATGGCTCCCGAGCCAAGAAACCCTCGATGACTCGGGGACTGTCGCCAATCGCCACCCCCATCGACTTATCAAAACTCGAGGCCATAAGACCACATGCGGGCAGCTTCAGTCTCGTAAGACCTTTATAAGGCAACAACAATATCTATAAGACCTAAAGCAAGGCATGAACCATATTGTACCAAGTAACCAAAACTATAAGACCTAAAAGGCATGCCAAAACTTATAAGACCTTACTAAGGGCATAAACCCGATCTCAAAGTTAAGGCTATTTGTCGAACTTGTAACACCTATAAAAAGGCATACCCTCGATAAAGACGCCGAAAACTACTTCACTCGGGAACTGAAAGGCTCCGGCCAAACACAATCACTACAGTTACAAAGCTGTACCAGCCAAACTAACTCGACTCGGGGATGCCCGACCATCGTTATAAAATCACAGGCCTTTAAATACTTCAAAAATACTTTGAAAAGAACCAGTTAAACATGGTACCCTCAACATAGGAAAACAAGCTTCGACCATGTCAGCTCCAAACTACAAGGCTTCAAGATACTCAGCCACGGAGCGAAACCTTCGGAGGTGCTCGATCATCGCCATACAACAACTCACAATCGAGGTTTTATCGAACCGTCGAAGAGTCAAGCAAACACAATTTCAAAAAAGTCCTTAAGGAGGGAAAAATAAAGCCTATATAAGAGGTCGTGCCGTGCCAATGCGTAAGAGCCAATGTCGCCAGCCCATACAAGAGGTCGACCCATCCTGTAAGAGCCTAAGGGCCAGCTTGAAAATTCAAAAACTTGAGGGTCGAATGAGCTCGAGTCGATACCCGACTCGGAGACTAAAACCCAAAACAATTGACCAAACATGCCTAAGAGCAAAAGCATAAGAGCTCGAACGCCGGCTTATACTAAAAGGTCGTATCGACCAAGCGGTTAAGAGACTACGGGCCAGCCTAATGAGCCCCACGGCCATACCATGAATCTAAGGATTCATTTTAACCCGTAGACCAGTTCATCTGGCTAAAATCAAGGCAAAAAGAAATGCATGAAAAATAAAACCGCGAGGTTTCCTTTTATACAAGCTTCATTTATAAAGTTCTTTGAAAGCACTATATGCAACACAAGAAAGGAAAGGCCTAATCTAATCTATGTTCCCCTCGGGGATTTTGGCCCATCGGCCTCTTTCTCGCCATCTTTGGCATCAGACAGAAGGAATTTAGCATCATATTCTTCCGCCTTATCCTGTTTTATCTCTTCCAAGAGATCGAAACCCCTGGCATGAATTTCCTCGAGGGTTTCCCTCTGAGATTTACACCTCACCTACTCTTTATTTCTGCTCTCACGATCAAGATCCCTTCTCCGCTCAGCTCGAGCACCGACAGCACCCTCTAAATAGACCACCACTTTCTGGTCAGCCTTAGTGTGGCTCATTACGGCTTCGGCCTGGGCATCCATAATTTCGGCCTTCACCTTCAAAAGTTCAGACTCGATCCTTGTAATCATATTCACTCGGATAGAATTGTTTGCACGAGCGTTCTGGAGTTGCACCTCGAGGGCAGAAGCCTTAGCCAAAGCATCCTCCTTGGTCGCAACTTGGGCATCTGCCTGAGCCTTCAACTCGTTACACTCACGTTTGACCCAGAAGACTTCGCCCAAAAGTCGTTCCAGCTCCTCCATTTTGTTCCACAACTGAAATATCGGAATATTAATCTCCGAAAGTGGAAGGGGGAGCGTACATCGACACGAAGTGTATGTTACCTGTCTTTCAAGATGGCTTTCGTAGTTCCGACTTCGATCCACCTCAGACCTCAGGTATACCAGTTCATCTTCCTTTTTCGTGAAAACAAGCCTAAGGGAATTCTCCCCATCCAAAGCTTTTTGCATAGTGGCCTACGGCGAAGTAGCTCGGACTTAAGCTTGTTAAAAGCCTGCAAAAGATAGCTCAATAAGAAAGACGTGAAACTGAAAGAAGCGTATTCCAGCTACCAAAACTTACCATGGAGCTGAGCTGGTGAGCCTCACTAAAGGTCGAGCATACATCCGATGGCTTAGTTTCCCCCGAAGTGCCTTCGGTAGGAGAAGAGGGAGGCGCCAGATGAACCTTGTCCCTCGAAGTACCTTCGACGGGAACAGGAAAGGTTTTCGAAAGCAGAGGCCTACGAAGCCGGAAGATCGGTCGACTTGTATCTTTTGAACCTCAGAGAAGAACTCGCCCCGCCATGAGCATCCTCACACCTCAAAGATTTTTTCCGTTTATTATCGATCCTCAACCCTAAGGTTGACAATCTCTCCTCCTCCCCCAAGGGACACAGCCTCATCTCGGAAAAGCCTCCAACACCTGCGGAGGCAGAGTTATTGCGCTAAAAAAAGTACCTTTATGAGGAAATAAGCCACTAAACACCTACCATGATGCTTTTCGTCCCATCTCCCCTTGGACAGGTCTCGCCATTTGCGCTTATCATAGGTCGAGCAAGCTGCCAGCTTACGAGACCATTCAGCCAGGTCAGGAACCTTGTTCGGTAGCCAAGGAATCGCTGAAGAGAATAAAATAAATAAATAAATAAATAATATATATATATATATATCGAACGGATCCCGCCTCCACGATGGACAAAGAGATAAAAATACAAGTATACCACTTATGTGTGAAATTCCATTTCTCAAGGAATGGCAAAAACTCTCCAGGGATAATATCGACTGTCTATGCTCGAACAAACCAGCTCATCACTCTCGGTCCTCGTCCTCTTCGTCATTAGCGGCAGGGGACTCGGTGGATCGACATCGCAGAGTAATCAAGCCCCGATAATGCAGAGGCCGATATAAGCAAACGAGATGGATAATGGTGAATTCGAGCCCGGCCTTATCCGCGAAGTACCTTATCATCACCACTATCTTCCAAAGGGATGGGTAAGCATGTGCTAGGTTAACCTGATACCTCCTACAGAACTCAAGCATGACCCTATCAGGGGAGCCCAACGTAAAGGGATACGTATACACGTTCAAAAAACCCTCGACATGGGTCATGATGCTCTCCTCCAGGGAAGGTACCTGCAGTACCACTTCTTCTCCCCATCCGCAGTCTTTCCGAATCATCTCGAGATGTTCCTACCCTATTGAGGAGATGAACCTCGATGCATGCTCCCGATGCCCGTGGACGTTGGGAGGTCTCTCTAACGTAAAGTCTTTCCTCGAGACAAAGCACCTCGAGGCCTGCTTACCGGATACCGGTGGTGTACCATCGACCGAACACGGAACAGAGGGAGAACTCCCCTCTCCTTGATGAACGGATTTCGATGTAGCAGCCATGGCTACGGTAAAATAGGAAGAGGAGGATGAAGATTTGGGCGAAGGCTTTGAGTTGAAATGACGAGGGAACTAGCACAAATAACAAAAGTTCTATGGGAGGGATAGTTACCCAGAGTAGCAGAATCTCCAGTTAAGAAATGAGCGAATGCATATATAGAGGCAAGCGGCGACTGTTCGCCTATCCAGAGGACCAATTAGGTCTGGCCATGACAGAACCACTTTTTGGGAAATATACTAGAGGGACCACCTCGGGGGCCCCGATACCGTATCGCATGAATAATGCTATCACGCGATGCTCGGGAAATATTGAGGCCCCGAGGATTTCTACTATTATAAGCATCGGTCCCAAAGCATCTATCGACCTAATCTCGAGATGGTGCCCAATCTCGAGGGTCCCGATTGCCCCTAAATATGGACTCCTAAGAGTCGACATCAAAATTCGAAGACCGAATTTCGCATGATTGCTAAAAATAAAGAATGCAAGTCTTGAAACAAAAAATCTTTTTTTTACATTACCAAAAATATGTTTGTAAGGGGCACCTTTACAAGACCCGTTTTCCCCAGGAATACATACACAAAAAGAAAAAAGAAAACAAAAGGAGAGGCAGGACTACTCTTCATCGCCACTGCCCTCTGAACCATCTCCGGTATCTTTATCCAAAGTGACTAAGAGTACCAACTCTTCCTCAAAATCTTGGGCATCCTCGATCTTAGCTGATTGATCGGCACCTTCAACATTGGCTTCCTCTAAGGCTTGCCTCCTTGCCTTTGCGCGAGCGTAAGCGACAGTCCAAGTCAGCTTTTGCTCGGCCGCCTTTGATATCTCTCGGGCTAGCTGATTCTTAGTAGTGGCATCTCTCAGATATATAGTCGCATTCTCTTCGACTTCGGACTTTGCCGTAGATAGCGCAACAACCTCCTCTCGAGCATTTCGAAGAAGACCTTGGGTCGGTTCCAACTCTAAGGTCACGACCTCGTTTCGCCTCTTCAGCTCAAGGATCTTCGTGTTCATAGCAGCAACTTCTTCTCGAAGTCGCCCCTTGAGAACATCCTTCTGCCCGAGCAGCAAAGGAAAAGATAAGACAGAAAACATCAAATTGTGAGGATGACGAACGAATTTATGAGTACCAGGTTACCTGCTCAGCAAGACCAGCCTTTTCTCAGAGCACTCCCTCCAAACTCGCCTGAAGTTCACTCAACTCCTCCTCCTTTCGGGCAGAGGAGGCCTCCGACTCCTTCAGTCCCGAGGTGAGCTTCTCGAGCTCCTTTCCATGGCATGAAAACTCATCTTGGATCCTAAAGAAGGCGTGATCATACATCTCCTTTGACTACAACGAAACAAAGGAGTTAGAAAAATGAGGAAAAGTGCTTGAGACTAGAAAAGTGCACATAAAGAGCTACTACCTGCCGGTGGAACTTCTCCGCTTCCTCGATAGCGTTAGGAGCGTCGAGATCAATGTCCTCACTGACATCATCAACGTTATCAAGGAAGTGGCCAAGCTCATCTCCCCCTCAAGAGTACCCCCCACGTTGGTAGCTTTGGGGTCCTGAGCACCCCTTAGTTCCCCGGGCGAGCCGAGGACCCAAACTAAGGCCACCTAGGGCGTCGATATTGCCAAGGGGCAAATTCCATCCCCAAGAAACTCCAAGCCCGGGCCCTTTGGAACTAGCAGCAACGGTCTCCTCAGCAGGGACTGCACCACGTTCGGCCAGGGGCTCAGGGACCGTATCCGCCTCTTCCTCGAGGTCCTCCGAAGCCTGGGCTCGAGCCGAACCAGCCGTTCCCGACTCAGCGGCCCTCAGCACAGACATTTGGGGGACATCTGTGCCCGACCTCCTCCTCTGTAGCAAAGGGTTATCGTCCTCATCATCATCCTTATCCTCGTCATCAGAACCCGCTCCAGAAGCTGAAGATGAGATATCGGACTCAGCTCAAGGCCTGCGAGGCTTGGGTTTCTTTAGCACAGGGGATTCGGCAGCTGTCACCTTTTTTCTCTTCTTACCCTTATCGGGCTCAGAGGATCCTCCCTCGCCGGCCGGAGGCGGTCTCATCTGCACTCCATCACCAAGGCCTGCGCAAACATAGTGATCAAAAT
Source organism: Nicotiana attenuata (assembly GCF_001879085.1). NCBI lineage: Eukaryota > Viridiplantae > Streptophyta > Magnoliopsida > Solanales > Solanaceae > Nicotiana > Nicotiana attenuata. The sequence goes on from NW_017670999.1 coordinate 202,180, forward strand.
TTATCAGCACAGAGGATATGGGGAAGATATAAAAATGTGATATAGGAGGCAAGAATGATTTTACCATGATTCTTGGCCACCCACCGCGTTATAGCCAGCTCAGGCCAAGAGTGCTCGGGATAGGAGAATGACGTATTTAATCCCCTAATCCACCCCAACAAGTCCAGAACAGACTCGGGATACCAAAGGGCGGCTGTGTGAGCAAAGGTAAAGTTAGATTTTTGAAGAAAGAAAGAAGACAATAAAGCATACTCAAAGAAGAGGCACTTACGCTTCATGTTCCACTCCTCTGGGAACGGCATCCACCTAGCCGAAATAATGTCTGAGGTCCTTACTCAAACAATGCGGCTCATCCACCCCCGATCCTTGTGCTCATCGATGCTCGAGAAAAAGGGTTTCGATGCTCGACGGTGAAGCTTGATCAAGCATCGAAAAAGATGGGGGCTGTACAGCCTGATCAGATGATCAAGGGTAAAAGTCTTACTCTCAGCTTTAATGGAAAAATAGCGAATCATGTAAACTATCTTCCAGAAAGAGGGGTAAATTTGGCCAAGTGTCACCAGGTATTTACAACAGAAGTCGAGAATGACTAGGTCTATAGCTGGAGAATAAGGGTCCGAGGAGTCGACAGGGCACAAGGTGAACGGGTATGTGTACACATAAAGAAAACTGGCCTTATGGTCCGTTATGCTCTCTTTAGGGCCAGGTATCTCAACCACCACCTTTTTATCCCATTGGTAGTCCGCCTGCACTTTGCTTATATCTTTCACAATGCTGATGAACCGAAAACGTGTTCGTATCGACCCAGCGTAGATGAAGGTCTCTCGATGGAAAAATCCTCCGTGCTATTGAACTCGATGGGTGTACACTGTTCGGCAGTAGGAGCCACTTTGGGCTTATCCTTGGATTTGTTTTCGGATGTTCGAGATGAAGAGGCAGTCTCATCTTTCCGAGGAACTGTCTACGAAGTTCTAGCCATGGCAACCAAAGCTTTCTTTTTGCCTAGAAGGAAAGAAGGAAACCAAGAGCAAAACAAAGAAGGGCGTAGAGGAAGACAGATTTGGCCCTGAAAGCTTGAAGATGTTGTAAAAGTGTGAATTTACAAATGATTGAGGTATTAATAGAAGTCATATGGGCAGTAGAAAGGACGAACCAATAGCGGTTCGTGGGCTTCTCGATAGTCGTGTTGACGGTGACCCTTGCCCGGATTTGGAGTTATGGCATTTATTGCACTGATAGGCTGACGTCATGATTATAATGCTGAATGAGTAGGAGTTCAAAACCATTTCCTATCACTTTGTTCTAGGAAACGCGGGGACTATCTGTATACGGTAGAAATCGACGGTTCGATTTTATCATCATCAAGTCATCTCGAGGGTTTTCGGTGATCGACTGTGATGGTTCTCATTGATCGACTTCGAGGTAGTGTAAGTAACGACCGGCCTCGAGGCAATGTAAATTAGTGGTCTTGGTGGATCAATGTGAAGTTCCCAAGGCGCATATATAGGGCTGACAAAGTCTAGTGGACTAGTCCAAAAACGAATCAAGGCATTAAATGGCTATACGAGCCCCATATCTTTGTAATTAATGCATTTGTACTATGTTGGGATTCCCCCTCATATATAAAGGGGATCCTTGTCATTTTGTAGACGTCTGATATTCAATACTAAATACACAAGAACATTCTCTCTGCTCTCTAACATATTCTCTTGATCTCATTACTTCCATTTATGACTTACATTCATTGTGTTCTATTTATTGTTCATCATTTATTGCTTATCATTGATAATAAAGAGCCATTGTCGTAGCACCATAATTGTTAGTCCTCCCTCGATCTCTCTAATCTGGTCACCCAACTCGACCCCAAGGTCTCATATACGACAGCTCGAGGCTCCAATCTCCAGCCGTTTGGTTCGGTTATCATATCGCCTCTAAGCTATAATATTTCCTTTAATCTTGTACCTAGCATCCACTGCTTAACAACTAGCATAAAAATAGATCATATGTTTTTAGAACCACAAAATCAAATTTAATTGTTATTACCATTTTCATGGTAAACATGCCCCAAACACTTTAATACACAATCCAGCTCATTTGTAAAAGTATATTTGGCTTATATTCAGTCTCTAAGACTAGAGAGAACAAGTTTTGGGAGCTAGGGTTTGCACACACACTTTGGTCTTGATGATTTGAAGCTTTTGGTTGAGAATTTCTTATCCATTTATGTTCATTTCTTCATTTCCTAGCTTTGTATGGAATATCTATCTGTGGAGTATTTTATTCAACACTTGAATCTTGTTTATGGAAATAATCATACTTAAAGTGTGGATTAAATACCTTGTTGTGCTTATATATTGAATGATTTTTTATCTTTTATGAAGTGAGTTATATTTATTTTAATTATTATTGTTCTTTAATGTTTCCAACATGGATTAGCTAACCCTAGGACTTGCCCATTAACTTCGAACTAATTTTGGAAAAGATTATTTGGGGTTGGAAAAATTAATTAACAGGAACTTGAGGTTTTAACCCTCATTTTATAGATTCTATCTGGGGATATGATTGAACTACTTGTAAGCATAATCGGGTGTGCTTAATCTCGTAATTGTTTTAGGGATAAATCAATTAGGAAGTCTTGCTAGTCTTTGGAAGAAGCTAATATAGAATTATTACTCGTGGCCAATTAACATAAACTCGCTCATATTTGTAAAATCGTGAAATACATTGGATCGTTACTTGATTGTAATTCCCAATGCATCCATACTTGTATCAGTTGATCATTTTACTTGCTTTCTAGGTTAGTTTACATTTCCATATTTAGGTATAAATATTTTCTCAAAACAATTCTTAGTGTTTGGCATTGCATAACAAGTGATAATTCTCTGACATTCCTAATCGCCTACATGTTGTTCTGTGTGGGATTAGACCCCGACTCATAGTTGGATAAATTATATTAGATGTGACCATGTCTATTTACTTTTTAGTACTGGATTTGGACGTCATCACATGCAGTATTTACAGCTTCTGCCCATAAGCTATAGGGCAGTTTACTATAAAGAAGCATAGTCCTAGCCATATCTTCAAGCGTCCTATTCTTTCTTTCAACTACTCCATTTTGTTGTGGAGTCCTAGGAGCAGAAATGTTATGATCTATGCCATGCTCATCACAAAATTCAGCAAATTTAGCATTTTCAAACTAAGGTCCATGATCATACCAAATTGATTCAAGTTGATTACCTAGTTGTTTTTGAGTTTTTCTAACAAAATAAGTGAACATGTCAAATGCTTCACCTTTAGATGTTAAAAATAATGTCCAAGTAAACCTAGGGTAATCATTAACAAGCACCATCACATATTTTTTATGACCTCTGCTTAATGTTCTCATTGGACCATAGAGATCCATATGCACCAGTTCCATCGTCGTGGTTTTACTTATCACTTTCTTGCATTTAAAAGAGGATCTTACCTGCATCCCCTTGCACAAGCCTCACAAACTTTGTCTTCCTTGAACTTGATTCTAGGCAAACCTATCAGCAGTTCCTCAGAAACTAATTTGTTGAGTTGACTTAGACTTTCATGTTCAAGTCTCTTATGCCAAAGGAGAGGATCATTGTCCAACACACTTAATCAAGTGAGTTCATTTTCTAAAAGTGTGGACAAATCTACAATATAAATATTGTTTACTCTTTTTCCCTGCAAAACAATCTTGTCAGTGATAAATTTATCACAAAACATTTGGTAAAGGTGAATGCTACCAAGTTACCTCTATCACACAATTGTGATACAGTGATTAGACTGTATTTTAAGCTATCTATCAAGTAGACATTTCAACAGAGTGAGAATCCGTCTTACCTACCTTTCCAACCCTAATGATCTCACATTTATTTCTATTTCCAAAGGATGCATTACCTCCTTTGAGGTCCTCAAGTGAAAGGAACTGGTTCTTGCTTCCTGTCATATGCTTTGAGCAGCCACTATCCATGTACCATATTTGGCTGCTCCCATTCACTTGGACCTACAAAAGGAAATCAGGGGTTAGTCTTAGGAACCCAAACTACTTTGGGTCCCTTTCTATAGTCAAAAGGATGAATCAAATTCTTTTTATCCCGCTTGGTAGCCTATTCTTCCCTTGAACAAATTCTTTTTCTTTTGGCTTGCCTGTTCTTTTGCAGTGTATTCACTTTTACAGTGACGTGTTTTACTACAGTGAGTACAAATCTTGTTCTCGGGAAGTGTAAGGTACTTGCTTTTGGGATCCCATTTAGGTGGCGAATTCCCAAAGCCAAGTCCTCTTCTATTGCTACTATGATGTTCTTGTAGCCATGAAAGTGCATTGGACGACCTGTTCCATTTACAGGTTCTGTATAGTTCATGCTTGATCTTTCCTAGTTCCTCATTCAAAATTCTTACATGTTCATCCTTCTTATACAACTCATCTTTTAGTTTACCTACATTTTTCTTCTAGAGTGAGTTGCGTGCAATCAGCTGTCTTCTTACTTGTTCCTAATTTGTGTTTTAGGTTTTGAGGTCTATGTTCTAGGACATTTGATTCAAGTGCATGAACCTGGTTCTTAAAAGTAGTATTTTCACTTACAGTCTCACTAACCCTAAGTTCCAGGTTGCTTTCAAAATCACACATCCCATAGACAACTGTTCCTTTTCATTGATTACATCCCCAAATTCATCAATTAAATCTAGAAGTAACTCAGATAGCCTTTCTTTAGACAAAAAATTAATCATGCCTTTGAGATGAATTACACTTACCTCAAATTCCTCATCAGATCTCTAATGGCCATAAGTGATTGTTCATCTCCATCTTCATTGTCTGAGCTTTCTCCCCAAGCAGCAACCATAGACATTGTTGATCATTTGTTCTTCTTGGGTTGAATCTGTTCCTTCTTAATGTTTCTTTGTTCAGCTCTTTCCTTCTTCCATTCAATTTTCCATTGAGGGCAGTTTTTGATGCGGTGATCAGTCTTCCCACACTTGTAGCTTCCACTTCTTGAAGGACCCTTTCCTCTCATTAAGTACCTTTTGAAATCCTTTGTGATCTTATCCATTTCATCATCTTCTAGTTCAGAACCTTCAGTGATTTTGAGTGCCAGGCTCTTTTCCTTCTTGAGTACATCCATCTTCATGGTTTGCCTTCTAAGTTCCTAAGTAGTGAGATTTCCAATTAACCCAACCAACTTAAGAATGGAAATGTTCTTTGATTCTTTAATGGCAGTAATTTTGCTCTCCCAAGTGACTGGCAGAACCCTTGTGAAAATCTTTGTAAGGCCCTGTGAAAACTTGTACTCGAAACTTAAAAGCTTATAGTGCCAACTTACGAATATGTGTTAGGAATGTGTAAAGATTTTCGCAGGTCGCAAGCTCGCCGCGGTTCTGACCCTTTGTACTGATCTAAGCATTTAAAAATCAAGAATCAAAGTTTTCCAGAAAAGTGCTATTATGCGGTCTAGAATGCCGTCGCAAATCAAGTATGCGGACCGTATTTCTATCGAAAAGTGAGTCAGTGTGTTAGTCAAATTTGAGGTCAATATCCGGTCCATTATGCGATCGCATAACTGATATGCGGACCGCATAGTCGTCGCATAATCATCTTGGAATTTTGTAGAGGACAGTTCTGCGGTGCATTATGCGACCGCAGAACGGATATGCGGACCGCATTTCTGCCGCAAACCCAGACAGAAGGATCAGATTTTTGGAGCACTTTTGCGATCCATTTTGCGGGCCGCATTTCCACTTTGCGATCGCAAATGCGATCGCATAGCTGACTCGGGGCTCCAATTTTTCTAATTTTTAAACTCGACCCCCTATCGATATATTCGATATTATAGCTCATTTTAAGCATATCTTCCGAGACTTTTAGAGAGAGAGAGGGTCTTAGAGAGAGAAAGTGTCTCCCATCAATTTCTCCTTGAGCCTTGCTAAAACATTAAAGAAAATCAAGTGAAGACACCTAAATTTTTATTCCCAAGAGGTAAGATTCATCACCTCAGCTCTTATTTCTACACTTAGCTACATGGTGTCAGTAGAGAAGTAATTCATGAGTATAAGAATGAAGTTCTTGCATGCATATCACACCATAGGATATTGGAATGTAGAAATCTAAGAAGAAGGCAATTGGGGGTATAAAATGATAGAAATTCCTCACAAAAAGGGCCTAAGATCACAATGCACCTTTAGTGTTTGATGATATGCTCGAACTAAGCTAGAATTTCAATCTCGTCTCTAATTCTCGGTTCAATTTGTAATTCTTACATAATAGATCGAAGTGCTAAGAGTTCCGAAATTTTGTAAGGATTAAGGAACGCTAAATTGAGGTATGTATGGCTAAAACCCCCTTTTATTAGAAATTGAGCTCTGTTGGTGTTTGCGCAAATGTGGTAAGACTAGAACTTGTTGATGTACCGATTGTCATTTTATATGAATTTGTTTGCAATTATATATGTATCAACATGAAGATTGTGCCTTAACGTGTGTAATAAACTATCCTTGATATTTAAAGATGTATGAAGAATACAAATCATGTGTTGACATGCATGGGCTATAAGCCAAGATTAAAACTAAGAATTGTCATGCTAACTATGTGAAACCGCACTTGTGTTTGCCACTTGAGTTGCTTCTGTATGTGCCTATGATCACAAATTGCTAGATGGACATTGAAAATGGAAGAGATATGATAATTGTGGCCCTAAGTGCCAATGAATGGATATGATATATGTGAAATGAAGATTCAAATGAGATGGATAATGAGAAAGGAACAACGCCTAGGTAAGGCGGCCTAGCCGATCGGGCCGCGATCGGACACCATGCCGCACATATGGTGGTGATGTGCAAATATTGAAATCCGGAAAAAAAAAAAAGAAATGAAATGGTGATTGAAGTATATGTCTCAAATGAGGCGACCTAGCCGATCGGGTCGGGATTTGACTCCGCTAAAGATCACGGTGGTGTTGAGAACAGTGATGAGTCTATGAAAGAAACGCCCCAAAATGAATTATGGAAATTTTATGCAAGATTATATGGCTTCTATATGTATGATGTGGTGTTCGGTTCAAACCTTTGATTTACTCTTGTGATTTCTTTGTTGTTGTTTGATAGTTCTTTCTAATAAAATGGTGTTTAGTTATACATACTAGTACTATTCCATGGTACTAACGTCCCTTTTGCCAGAGGTGCTACATTTTTAAATGAATGTAGGTGGCTCCATTGCGGATAGTGCCGACCGTGCGTAGCAGGTTACCTTCTTCTCAAGTCTTGGTGAGCACCTTCCTCCTTCAAGGGGCTGTATTGTATATCTTTTGCTGTTGTGGATTCCTATTTTGAGGTATAGCCGGGGCCTTATTGCCGGCATTGTTGTACCCATCTTTTGTATCCTTAGAGGCTCCGTAGACATGTGTGTGGGTCATGTATGGGTGTTGTGGGGGCTCATAAACTATGTTGTAATTATATAAACTCCCGCTTTGTATAAATTGTAACCTTATGGGAATTCCGGAAACTAACTTAAACTATGGATTAAGCTTGTAATATGGAATGAACTATCATTGTTGAATATACTTCCTTTCCTTGCCTAAATAAAAAGGGGAACATGGTTATCTTATTAATAAAGATTGGGGTAGGAAGTGTGTGTTAAGGCTTGCTTGGTTGGGTTCACTCGATCGAGCGCCAGTCGCGCCTCCCGAGGTTGGGGCGTGACAATCTTCTCAACTCTGTCTTCTTCAGAAATGATTCTTCCTAGAGACTTAGGTTCATTTGTCAATGTGGTGAACCTAGTATACATCTCTTGGATGGTTTCCCCTTCCGTCATGTTGAAATTCTCATATTGAGAATATAGTAGTGTTCCTCTGGACCTCTTCACTTGAGGTGATCCTTCATGAGCCAATTGCAAAGCGTCCAAAATTTCCTTAGCAGTGGTACATCTTTGAATTTCGTTGTACTCATCTAGACCAAGTCCACATACAAGCCATTTATTAGCCTTATCATTCTTCTCCCATTTCCTCAAGTCCTCAGCTTTGAAGTCAGCTCTTGTTTTTGGTACATCCACTCCTTCAGCATTTTTCTTTATGGTAGTCAGGGAACCATCAGTGACAATGTCCCATAGCTCATAGTCCTCTCATATGATGTGGTCTCTCATTCTGTTTTTCTACCAGGAGTAGTACTGGCCATTGAAGAGTTGTGTCCTAGCAGTGGATTGTCTTTCCCAATTTCCAGGTGGTGCACTCATCGTAATTGTTTTCTAAGGTGTTAGGCTCTTCAAGGATAACCCGCTCTGATACCAATTGATGTTTTAACTTCAATACCACACAAGAGGGGGGTGATTTGTGCGGTGTCCAATTTTTTGCTTAAATTGATTTTGGAAGGACGTAGTTCTTCTAAGAAGGCGTTTGGATTGGCTTATTTTAAGTGCTTATTGGCTTTTAAGCATTTTTTTGAATTTTTGTGGTGTTTGACAATGATAAAAAAATACTTAAAAGCACTTACTTTTAGGCATGAAAAGTACAAAAAAAAGAGTCAAAAGCCAAAAATTGAGTATTACCAACTTATGGGTTTTAGCTTTTAGTTTATAAGCTACTTTTTAAAGCTAATCCAAACACCCTCTAAGTGTTCTTTAATCTACTATTGCTGACATAGTAAATGCGGAAAGTAAATAACACAAGTATTTTACGTGGAAAACACCTAGCTCAAGAGGTGAAAAACCACGGCCTACTTCTCAGTATGATTTCCCCAAACTCTCCACTAAATCACTTAGCCAAAAACTGCATTTACAAAATACTTTTGTGAACCTAGGATTAACTCTAAGCTCGTTGTGGCAAACAGCCTCTAACTGTTGCGACAACTTCAAGTTAACTCTAACTTGAGTGCTCTGAGTACCTATTATAATTGCCTCTAGATAAAGCTGAAAGGTACAATATGAAAACACCTACTACATTCGAACTAGAATAAAAGACAGACTCTTGGAACTGGTTCTTCTATCTGGTACATGTAGCTTTGGGTTTGTACACTTGAATTACACACGAACTGCTTGCAAAAATGCCTTGCTATTTTTCTCTCAATTCACGTTTAACATGCGTTTGTGCATACCTGTAAAATGAGAACATCATGCAATATATAGAGTTACTAGATTAAGAAATAACTACAGTTCTAATGCTACTCTTCCTTAGTGCAAAAGTTCTAGTTGATCTCAACTTCTAACTCCTCTCTTATCTTGACTAGTGTTCTCTTTGATCAAGGAGTCCTTCTCCTTCTCACTTATGCAACATTCTCGATTAGGAGACATCAATTATACCAAGTTAAGCTTATCTCCTTCACGTGCATCCCACATGCTCAAATTTGCCCATGTCTATGGACACAAGGGATAGACCCGGTTCATGCCTGAGCTTCCTTTGTCAACCTTCAAAACAAACCTTCACTTCGACTAGCAATATCTTTCAAGGTCACATGAAAATTTCAAACAATAAAAATGTCTAAAGAATTATGAATCACGTTGAAGAGATTAGAAATTGGACAAACGCGCATGTTGGTGCAACTTGCAAGTGACGATAACTACCAACCAATTCTACACCTTCTTTAAGTACACATCAGATATTTACATCAAAACATATTAATTTAATATAGTTAAATAATTTAATAAGGTGAGGATGCATATCAATAAATCTTGATAAGGTACTGAAAATATATGCGTAAATACATAACAAGCATTTATTCATTTGGTACAAACAATCGGTGCGAGTAAAAGTTTCCTCCTCCTTCAATCACTACCACACATCATAAAAGTCAAATCGGGTCACAAACACATCAAATCACTGGGCCACGAACATTTTTTGCCCAATCATATATGGTGGTTGCCCGTGCTCATGCAAATTATTGGTAACAAACTTGCTCTAATCCAACGGTAAAGTTGTCTTCATGTGACCTATAGTTCATAGGTTCGAGTCGTAGAAGTAGACACTAATGTTTGCATTAAGATGGATTGTCCACATCACACCCCTTAGGATACGACCCTTCCACGGATCCTGCATGAGCGCGTGATGCCTTGTGCACTGGGTTGGCCTCTTTTTCTTTTTTGCTCTCATGAAATTTTGTTGTGGTAAACATAATATTGGGAATTAGAATCTTGTACTTAAAGACAACAAGATATCCTTTTTGCAATATGTCGGAGCTTCAATCCAAGAACATGGCCTTAATCAAAGTACAGCAAGTGATAGGAGCATAGAGCTAGAATGGGTAGATGGGGATATGCCAAGAATATGCTCAAATCTTGTCAATCAGCTTAGTCCGGTAAAGAATCACGATACGATCATATATATATATGTGATTCTCTTCTGAATTTCACCAGTTACTTTATCCGTATTTACTAATGAATGCACATGGCATTTACCCGTGACATTTCTTTACTTATTTTATACCTAGCATATATACTCAGCTTGCTAGTTTCCAAAGGTTTTTGATTGTCCAAAGATACAAATTACCTGTTTCCTATTATGTTCAACGGACAAAAGTTACAAAGTTGTTCTGGTTGGTCTATCTTTGTTTTGAGGACAACTATTGCTCCGTATTTACTAGTCGATAACTGGCGTACTGGCAGCTTATATTGCTCCACGCTCAGGCAAAAGGGGGCCAACAATTCCTCCATAATTTTGTCGTCGCCATTTTTTTGCAACCACTCATTTCCAAGAACATAGTACTAATACTGCTTTAAGGAACCAAAGAAGGAGTAGTGGTAGTGGAAGAACCTCCCCTGTTTAACCAAGAAATGGAATTTCGGCCAAAGTGATAATTTAGAAGAACTCGGGTTACTGATAATCAAAGAATGAATAAAGAATGATTTTGCTAATAATGAGATCTTCAGGAACAAAGTAAATCAGTGTATTTAGATAGTTTTTCGTGTCCTTACAATTGATTCATTCTCTCCCTTTTATAGCTATTTTGGAGATACCGTTTTGCCTTTTACATGATAAGGCCATTATAGACAATTAAAGATATTAAATGCTATGTTACATAATCATTATATTCAATACAGATTCTCTAACGTTTTTGGTATTTAAAGCTCATTAAATACTGTATCTGTACTCCCTTGTACTGTCAGGTTCATTTTCCTTAATTTTTGGACTTAAATAGGTATGAGCGTTGGGTCTTTTGAATAATCGCCCGTGCCTCTTTCTATGCCTATGCTCGTATCTGTTGCAGCTCGTGCCTCTTTGCCAATCATAACTTTTCGATCAATCTACGTGCCATGACACGTCATCTTTATATCAGTTTAATATGTAAACTCAATTTTTCCCAATACAGATAGTCCCACCACTTGCCATTTATTCATCGATTGAATATTTGGGAAATGGAATTTCATTAAAACGGGAATTTTTGTCACAGTTAATGCTATGACAGAATTGACGCTTCAATGTCACTTCCATTTAATGCTCTTCACATGTGTCACCCTTTCCATTGGTTCTGCAATTTTGCAGCCCTTTTTAAGGCTTTTCCATGGCTTCACTATTCACGAAGCATCAGTTATCATTATGACCCTTCCATCGTTGTACTTTTTCCTTTGACGGTTGCTTCTCAGTATAAATATAACTTTCTTCTTTGTCTTTACCACATAAAGTTTTCTGAACATTCAATTTTTCAAATCCTTGTTTGCTTCCTCCTCGTATTATCATGTCTTCATCAAACCCTAACCCTAGAAAGGCCTCCATAGCTGACAACTTCCCTAACGCCCCCAGTAGGAGCAGAAGAGGAGGTAGACTCCGTAATTTAGGATCTTCATCCGCACGTGGTTCTTCTATTCCTTCACCTAGTTCTGGCTCTTCTTCTAGAACTAGAGGTTCTTTCTCACAAAGGTCTTCTTCTAGGGGTAAGGATTCTTCTGAACCTCTTCGTGAACCCACAGTAGAGGAGATAGTTCCTGCGGAACTATCTTTCTATAACGATAGAGAGTCTCTTAGAAATCAAGTATCTTCTTTAGATCATGCTGATATCTACCCCACTCAAATTATAGAAGGTTTGATTCCTTTAGTTCGTAGAGACTGCCACTGGAGTCATGACTTCCCTATCATTGTTCCTAATCCGAATCAAAGAATTACTTCCTACTTAATTGGATTTTCCTTCGTCTATATGTATCCCTTCACACTAGGATTCAAACCTGCTATTGACCCCGTTATTATCGAGTTTTGTCGTTTCTTTGACGTTTTCTTAGGTCAAATTGGCCCAATAATATGGAGGGTTGTTGCCTATTTGACGCATTTGACCAATTTAGCTAAGGTGCCTTTTACTTTCTCTCATCTGATTCATCTTTACTCCCCTAGGCTTTTCCGTAATGGTGTTTTTACACTAGTAGCTAGGAGCAAAAGAGTTTTAGTTAGCCCTGAAGATGATAGAGATCGTGGCTGGTATGCTCGTTTTGTTGCTGCTCCCACTGTTGGTTTAGTGGGCGAGGAGAACGTTCCCTTCCCCGAGAAGTGGAATTTTGCACGTGAGTCTTTTACTTCTCTCGTACCTTTTTCCTTCAATTATTGATTTTTCTAATTTTATTTTTCTTTTCCAGCAATCATGGGAGTTGTGGAAGATGTTCCCAATTTTCGTTATTGGGTAGAAAAGCTTTTGACTATTGCACCAATGGATGGTAGATCCTGGAAAACTCTTTCCCAACGATTTGGGTGGAAAGTAAAAACTCATGGTGAGAGCTTTTATTTTACCTATTTTCTTCTTCCCCGAACTTATTTCAATCATTCTTTCTATCAGGATTTGTTGTTCGAGTTACTATCGAGGCGGTCGCGGCTTCTCGTATCTCTTTAGGAAGGGCCCAAGAAATAATCTCGAGTTCTTCATAAAAAAGAAAAGTCGTCGTTAACCAAGACTCTGAAGAAGAAGAAGACGGGGGTTCCTTGATAACATGGCCACGGGCCCGTAGGCGCATTATTTCTGATGACGAAACAGAAACATCTCCCCTTATTTATTTTCCTCTTACTGAGTCAATTGAGGCCCTGATTGTGATTCCTGATGATGATGTTGCTCCCGCTGCTGCTCATGATTCTGTTGAGCAGCTTTTTATCAGCGAGTTTGGTAGTGAAAGCTTGGACCTTGTTTCTGATGAAGCAGCCCTGGCTTCTTTTTCTACTCTCGTGTCTGTGATTCCTTCTTTGCCAATCTCAGTTGTCTCTGCTCCTCCCCAGGCTGCTGTCTTTACTACTTCTATTGTTCCTCCTTCGACAATTCCACCTCCACTTTCTTACCGTGCAGAAGTTGGCTCCTCAAGTGGAAGTGGTGCCATGAGGCAAGTGATTATTGAAGTCCCCGGTGAGGGTAATCTTTTAAGGAAATCAGGTCAAGCAGATGTGTGGCTAAAGCCCTTAATTGGTCTGATTGAGAAGGCTAAGCTAGACATAGTTCCTTGACATTGATGAATGGCATTGTGCATTGTTCTTTAAAGGTATTTCCCCCCTTTTACTTTGTCATTTTTCTATCCTTAGAATTCTTATTTCCTTTCCTTTTCCCTTTTTTAGGCTAATCTCATCGGCACAGAGATGATAAAAAGGGTTACCCTCACAGAGCAATTAATGCGTGATTATCAGTCAGAGGCGTTCAATTGGAAGGAACAGTATAAAAGTCTTCAGATTGATGTGGATTACTTGGAAGAAAGTAAGAGTACCTTGGAGCAGCAGGTACGGGCCTTGAGTTCAGAATTGGCAATTGTAAAGGCTTCCTCAAGTCAAGCAGATAAAGAGAGGGCTCGTCTTGAAACTTCTTTCTCCGAGCAGTTGTCCAATGCAAGTAAAGAGACTAGAGGATTGAAGGTTCTCTTGGGCGAAAAAGAAGCTTATGCTGGTGAGCTCGTGCAGAATTTAACCCAAGCCCAAGAAGACCTCCGGGCTTCTTCTGATAAGGTCTGTTCCTTAGAAAGTTCTCATACCTCTCTTCAAGCTTCTTACAAATCTGCTTTGGCTGAAAATGAAAAGTTGATGAATGAAATTGCTAATTGGGAAAGAGATTACGAGATCCTTGAGGATAAGTCTGCCATGGAAGTGAGTTGGGCGTTTTTGAATTCTCGCCATGATACCCTTATGAAGCTAGCCAAGAGAATTTTAACTTGGAATCTGAGTTAGCTAAAATCAATGAAGCTATTGAGAAAGCTCAGCAAAACCAAGATTTTCCTTCTCCCGTGGCCGAAGCTTCTGCAAATGTTGAAGTTGATACGGGTATCTCTACTCCTTCAAGACAAGTTGAGCCCGCTGCTGTTGATGCATCTGTTTCAGTTCCTTCATCTTCTCACAGACAAATTCAAGTTGTTTAAATTTCTTTGTGTTGTTTTTTTTTTGGTTTGGAGAATTGTGGTATAAACCCTTGGTCTCATTCGAGGGTTTGATTTGGAAACTTAAGTCCCCAGACCTTTTATGGGGCAATATAAAAACAATTTGCAGTTTATGACTAAGCTCATACTTAGTCTAAGCTTTTCAATATTAAGAAGTTTCTCGTGCCAATTTTGAACTTCTGTTTTGTTTATTCTTGCCTTTATTTCTAAGGACTTATAGAATAATTTGCATTTTTATTGTTCAAAAAATGCATCTGTTAACTTCATGAATATTTAAATTAATCATGAATTTTATAAAAGAGGGCCCTTTTATATTCGACACTTAATGAAGAAGACGTCTCAACTTCATAACGGTGTTAATATACGATAAAAGAAATAGGAATACACATGTTTCTTGAAATAACTTTGACAAGTTTTTTATATGAACTTTGTCTAGTTTTGAATAACACTTTTACATGTATTTGAATTACATCTATAACTTTCTCGTAACTGTTTTTCTTGTAACAGATTTATAAAAGAAAAATAAACACGAGGTTTTTATTTATAACCTGTTTCAATACATTGCCTTTACCCTAACTAAGATAAGGTACTTTTTAAGGCTTAGCTCGTAACATTGCTCTGTACTTGACTCATCCATTGAGTGAACTTTTCAGGCTTGTTCTTTAATTATTTCTCAATCTTCTTCTGCCTTCTTTACACATGCCTGTGTATATTGTATAGTCCCCCAAGTGTTTGAGCACTGAAGTAAGAAGCCTCGAGCACTTGATTGTTCCTCTCATTTGGTCCTTTCCCTTAAAAGGAAAAACATACGGGACTCGGAGGTACGATTATAGATATAGACTGCTTAACTCGTTTGAATTTCTATCTGAATAATTGTAACCCTAGGCCGGGAAATTTAATTCATTCCACGTGCCTTGCAGGTCATGACTCATCATTTAGCACGGGTTAGCTTTTTGCCTATCATCTAAAATCGTTAGTAAAATTTAACAATTTAAACATTAAATAAAACACAGATACCTGACCGTGGGTATTACATAGAAATAATATCTCTTCAGCTGAACAACATTCCAATGCGAGGGTAGTATCTTTCCATCCATTGTTTCTAACTCGTATGCTCCTTTGCCTGCAATATCACGAATCCTATAGGGTCCTTCCCATGTTGGACTTAATTTCCCCGCATTAGCCGCCTTCGTAGACTGAAAAACCTTTTTGAGCACAAAGTCCCCAATTTTGAAGAATCTAAGTCATGTTTTTCGGTTGTAGTATCGTTCTATGACCTGTTTCTGTGCTGCCATTCTTATTAATGCATCTTCTCTTCTTCCTTCAAGTAAATCAAGATTTACACGTATTTCCTCATCATTAGACTCTTCTGACGCATGTGTGAACCTTGTACTCGGCTCTCCTATCTTAACTGGAATTAAAGCTTCAGCTCCATAAACTAATGAAAATGGTGTTTCTCCTGTACTTGTTTTTGCTGTTGTGCGATATGCCCATAAAACACCAGGTAACACTTCTGGCCAATTTCCCTTGGATTCCTCTAAACGCTTCTTTAAATTGTTGATAATGACTTTGTTTGTTGACTCAGCTTGCCCATTTCCTACCGGATGGTAAGGCGTAGATGTAATCCTTTTAATTTGCCAGCTTTGTAAAAATTCTGTGATTTGAGCGCCTATAAATTGCGGGCCATTATCACACACGATTTCCTTTGGTACACCGAACCGACATATGATATTTCGCCAAATGAAATCTCTAACCTCCTTTTCCGTACCTGTTTAAATGCTCCTGCTTCTACCCATTTAGTAAAATAATCAGTAAGTACGAGCAAAAATTTTACCTATCCTTTTGCTTGGGGTAGTGGAGCGACGATATCCATTCCCCATTTCATAAATGGCCACGGTGCAATGACCGGATGTAGTAACTCCGCAGGTCTATGCATATTATTTCTGTACCTTTGGCATTTATAGCATTTAGCCACGAAACTTTTTGCTTCTTCTTCCATTTTAGTCCAATAATAACCTGCCCTAATTAAGGTTCTTACCAGTGACCTTCCTCCTGCGTGATTCCCACAATGCCCCTCGTGTATTTCTCTCATTACATATTCCGTCTGAGAAGGTCCGAGGCATCTCGCTAAGGGACCACCAAACATTTTTCGGTAAAGATTGCCTTGCTTTAAGCAATATCATGCAGCCTTTTTCCGAAGCGCGTGGGCTTTTTTCTTATCTTCAGGGACGGTACCATACTGCAAAAAAGCAACAATCTCGTTTCTCCAATCCCAAGTTAAATTATTGAAATTTACCTCATTTTTGTCTGGATCAAGTACCGAATGAAACAAATGAATTGCAGAAGCACTTTCATTGCTTGCCACGTCTGCCGCAGATGCGAGATTAGCTAGGGCGTCTGCTTCGACATTTTTATCTCTCGATATCTGCGTGACTTTCCAGGTTTGAAATTGTCTAATTAAATCCCGTACCTTTTCCAAATACTGCTGTATTCGTGCCTCCCTGGCCGTATAAGTCCCCAGCATTTGGTTAACCACGAGCTGCGAATCACTTTTGATTATAATTTGATTAATGCCAAGTTCTCGTGCCAATTCCAAACCTGCAATCACAGCTTCATACTCTGCCTCATTGTTAGTTATAGAATGGCATTTTATGGCCTGTGGAATAGTTTCACCCGTAGGGGGCACCAAAACAACTCCTAAACCTGCACCCTTAACATTAGATGAGCCATCAACAAATAAGGTCAAAATTCCTAGATTAGACCCATTGAACACTTGTAATTCTTTTTCCGCTTCTAATTGCATTTCTTGGCTAAAATCAGCTAAAAATCTGCTAATACTTGAGATTTTATTGCAGTTCTGGGTTGGTATGTGATATCATATTCACTTAGTTTTACAGCCCATTTAGCTAATCTACCAGACAACTCATGCTTGTGTAATATGTTGCGTAATGGATAAGCAGTTATTACGATAATAGGATGACATTGAAAATAAGTCTTAGCTTTCTAGATACCATGATTAGTGCAAGTGCAAGTTTTTCTAATTGAGGGTACCGCGTCTCCGCATCTAATAATGATTTACTGACATAATAGATTGGAGACTATTTACCTTGGTCTTCACGAACTAAAACAACACTTACCGCTACTTCTGAAACAGCAAGATAAATGAGCAAACTTTCTCCAACCTTTGGTTTTGCGAAAACGGCGGATTTGACAAGTATTTCTTCAAATTGTTTAGCGCATGTTGACACTCTTCAGTCCATTCAAACTAACCTTGCTTTAAGAGCAGAAAAGAATTTAAAGCATTTTTCGGATGATTTGGAAATAAATCTCCCCAAAGCTACAATCCTTCTTGTCAATCTCCGTACTTCTTTTTTATTCGTGAGTACATCAGGGATGTCTTCAATAGCTTTAATCTGCACTGGATTCACCTCAATACCACGGTTAGAAACAAGAAAACCTGAAAACTTACCTGATGTAACACCAAACGCACATTTCTCAGGGTTTAATTTCATATTGAACTTCCACAAGATCTGAAACATTTCTGATAAGTGTGATATATGATCCCCCGAATGCTGTGTTTTAACGAGCATATCATCTATGTAGACCTCCATAGTTTTTCCCAAGTGTTCTTGGAACATTTTGGTCACCAGTCTTTGACACGTCGCACCAGCATTTTTGAGGCCAAAAGGCATTACTTTATAGCAGTAAGTCCCCCTGTCTGTTATGAATGAAGTTTTTTCTTCATCTAAAGGATCCATTTTAATCTGGTTATAACCTGAATATGCATCTAGAAAGCTTAACAATTCATGTCCTGCAGTAGCATCAATTAGTTGATCTATATGTGGTAATGGAAAAGAGTCTTTGGGACAAGCTTTGTTAAGATCTGTGTAATCTACACAAACTCGCCACTTACCATTCTTTTTTGGTACCACAACAGTATTAGCTAACCAATTAGGATACTTTACCTCGCGGATAGATCCATTGTTTAATAATTTTTGGACCTCATCTTGAATCACCTGATTTTTGAAAGCTCCTTGCTTTCTCTTCTTTTGTTTGATAGGTGTATATGAGGGGTCTTCATTTAACTTGTGAGTCATTACCTCCGGTGGTATTCCTGTCATATCAGAATGGGACCAAGCAAAACAATCTGCGTTAGCTTTTAAAAATTCAATCAACTTACGTTTCACGTCTGGGCTGAGATTGGCCCCTATGTAGATTTTCCTTTCAGGCCAATGTACAAATAATACTACAGCCTCCAATTCTTCGATCGTTGTTTTGATATTTTCGTTTTCTTCTGGTTCTTCAATGGAATCGGGCCTTGAATCTACATCTGTTCGCCCTTGTTCAGTTGAGGTTTGCGTTGTGATATCCTCAACTGAATACTGTAATTGCTATTTTTCTTCATTTCTCGTGCTTGAATCTGCTACGGAGTTAATGTTCCTAGATGTCTGTTGATCTCCACGGATTTGACATATTCCCCACGGTGATGGAAATTTAATGACTTGATGTAAGGTTGAAGGAACAACATCCATCTCGTGGATCCATGGCCTCCCTAGAATTATGTTGTAAGCCATTTCCAGCTCCACTACCTGAAACTTTGTATCTTTGACAACTCCTTCTGCGAATGTAGTAAGAATTACTTCTCCTTTCGTCACGACGCTGGAATTGTCGAACCCGGACAAAGTATGCGCCTTGAGTACTAATTTGTCTTCAGCTTGCATCTCGTGTAGAACTCTTAGTAGAATAATATTCAAAGAGCTACCTGGATCAATTAAAACTCGTTTCACATTAGTGTCATGTACAAGTAAAGATATTACCAATGCATCGTTATGTGGAGTTAATACGCCATCCGCATCTGCATCATCAAACGTAATGCTTTCTTCCTCTAAGACATGTCGCATCCGCTTCCCGTGGGTAATCGTGACTTTGGATACTTTATTTACTGCTGTATACGTTACACCATTGATTTCTTTTCCTCCGCTTATAACATTGACGGTCCTTTTTGGGGAGGGCGGTTTTGGGGGCTCCTGCCTATTCTTCATGTATGCTTGCTTTCCTTTCTCGCTGAATAACTCAGTGAGATACCCTTGCTTCAACAGATGATCAACTTCACCCTGTAGTAACCTACAATCTGCCGTTTTGTGACCATGATCATTATG
The DNA here is from genome assembly GCF_001879085.1 of Nicotiana attenuata. Lineage (NCBI taxonomy): Eukaryota > Viridiplantae > Streptophyta > Magnoliopsida > Solanales > Solanaceae > Nicotiana > Nicotiana attenuata. Next base: position 221,650 of record NW_017670999.1, read on the forward strand.
AAATTCACACCAGTGTTCGGGATTGCGCCTGTTTGGGTTTGACCTCATCTCTCTTGGCCACCGCACCTTATCTCCCATGCTTCTTAAAACAGCAACGAGCTCGAAAGTGCTTACATTAAAATTATAACCACCGAACCGCGCCTTTAAATTTTTGTCATCGTCTCGTGACTCTCGCGTGTTGCGATCATTTCCATACCTGGATGATGAACCTGATTCTCTATTTCTAGATCTATGATCATACCTTGACTGATCATGCTTGGATCGTGAATCTTTTCCAGCTGGGCCCATATATGGTTCGTACCTGTTTTTACCTGATCTTTTTTCTGTTTCCGCCCGTCTTGAACTTACCTTTTCTTCTTTTTGAGATCATGAGATAATATCTTCCTCGATCGTTAACTTCGTGCTATACCTATTATAAACGTCATTCCGTGTTGTTGCTGGGAATTCTCGAAGACTCTCTTTGAGTCGCCTCGTAGCTTCTGAGCTTTTTTCATTCAAGTTACTTGTGAATGCTATAGCTGCCCAATTGTCAGGTACACGCGGTAATGTCATTCTTTCACGTTGGAATCTGTCTACGAACTCTCTGAGCAATTCTGAGTCCCCTTGCTTGATTTTGAAAATATCCTCCATTCTTTTCTCGACTTTCTGAGCTCACGAGTGTGCTTTAACAAAAGAATCTGCAAGCTCAGCAAAAGAATTTATAAAATTTTCGGGTAATAGAGAATACCATGTTAATTCTCCCTTAGTGAGCGTTTCTCCGAATTTTTTGACCAATACTAATTCAATTTCTTGTTTGGTCAAGTCGTTTCCTTTTACGCCAGTAGTGAATGCAGTCACGTGGTCTCGTGGATCAGTTGTTCCATCATACTTTGGAATATCAGGCATTTTGAATTTCTTTGGAATTGGTAAAGGAGCAGCGCTTGGCTTCCAAGGTTGCTGTAATATTTATCCATATCTATTCCTTTGATTACAGGCGGTACTTTGCTCTATGCGGTCACTTTGCTCCTTAAGCTGTTTCTGCAATGTTAGAACTAAATTTTGAAAATCGGAATTGACTACGTTACCTGGTTCTCCCTCTCGTGATTCATTGGGGATTCCACCACTGCCTGAATTAACAAGTCCAGAATGAGGGTTTTCCAAAGTGTTGGTATTTGGAACTGGTGTTGATGGTGCAGCAGGTAATTGGCTGGCAAAAGCTGCAAGAGTTTTATTGACATGTTGAGCAATCAACTGCTGCAAAGCTTCATTGATAGCTTCATCGTTGTCAAATTGAGTATTTGCATTTGAGTGAGATCCATCAGGAGTCCCTTCTCGAGATCGACGAGGCAAACTTTGTGGAGAAGGAATCGGGGTGTGAACATCTTGTGGGTCCCCTATGATTTCCTTGGGTGTTGTCGTTAACATTTGACATGATTGTTGATGTAACGAAGTAGGTTAAGTTAGGAAAAAATAGATTATCAGATTCCCGGTAACGGAACCAATTTGTTTAACCAAAAAATGGAATTTCGGTCAAAGTGATAATTTAGAAGAACTCGGGTTACAGATAATCAAAAAATGAATAAAGAATGATTTTGCTAATAATGAGATATTCAGGAACAAAGTAAATCAGTGTATTAAGATAGTTTTTGTGTTCTTACAATTGATTCATTCTCTCCCTTTTATAGCTATTTTGGAGATATCTGTTTTGCCTTTTTCATGATAAGGCCATTATAGAAAATTAAAGGCATTAAATGCTACGTTACATAATCATTATATTCAATACAGGTTCTCTAACGTTTTTGGTATTTAAGGCTCATTAAATACTGTATCTGTACTCCCTTGTACTGTCAGGTTCATTCTCCTTAATTTTTGGACTTAAATAGGTATGAGCGCTGGGCCTTTTGAATAATCGCCCGTGCCTCTTTCTATGCCTCTGCTCGTATCTGTTGCAGCCAGGGGCGGACCCACATTGGTTCAAGTGGGTTCAGTTGATCCCGCTTCATAAATATTTTTTACTATATTAATGTGGAAATTATTTCTCTCGTCTGTTTTTTTTTTTTTGGTTAAGTGTTAGTGCAAGTTGAATTAAAATTAATAAATAAATAGAATTTAGTATTTAAAATGAATCAAACTGATACCGTAAAATTTTTCTAGTGTTCAATAAATTGTTAAATTGTAAAGATCAATAGTTCTGTTTTAATATATATATATATATATATATATAT
>NW_017670999.1:223868-243437 GCF_001879085.1 Nicotiana attenuata
TCCGATCTAAATGCTACATTACATAATCATTGTATTCAATACAGATTCTCTAACGTTTTTGGTATTTAAAGCTCATTAAATACTATATTTGTACTCCCTTGTACTGTCAGGTTCATTCTCCTTAATTTTTGGACTTAAATAGGTATGAGCGCTGGGTCTTTTGAATAATCGCCCGTGCCTCTGCTCGTATCTATTGCAGCTCGTGCCTCTTTGCCAATCATAACTTTTCGATCAATCTACGTGTCATGACACGTCATCTTTATATCACTTTAATATGTAAACTCAATTTTTCCCAATACACCCCCCATCCATGCTTGAATAAATCCGCATTAGGAGTATTGTCGGGCGCGGAGGTAGAGCTTATGTTATAAATTCGGTCGAACCTACTATCTTCAATCCAAGCTCTTTATTATTTTAAAAATTCATTAGATATATATAAATTATTAATTTAAAAGAACTGAATGTTGAACCCATAAGCATCAACGTATTCGGGCTCCGCCTTTAGTGTCGTAGTGAGTTGGATCAATTTTTAAAGGTTGAAATAAATTTAAAAGTAGATGTTATGACTTCTAAAGGTTGCTTTGGTGATGACAGGTTAAACTCAACTTCCTTTCTTTTTTGTTTTTGAAACCTCCAAGTGTATGATTGAGCTTTCAACAATGCAAGTTATATTTTTGTATACAAGTAAAACCTAGGTTAAGGAGCACTCCGATTTTCCGGTGGGGGAAATGAAGCAAGGACGTAACTACAAGGAATCAAAATGAAAAATGGGAACCTCCCATATCATGACCTGAATAATGCACTTGCCCCCAAGCCATCAAGATTGAGACCATGCCCCCAGACCCGATTCGAATAATGAGACTTCGGAGAGCATTGTCAAATGTCTGCACACGATTAAGAAAGTTTTGTGATATCCGTGCCCGACCCGATATCACGGCGTGAAGCTCGGCCCGTATCAGCAGTTGATCAGTGATTAGCAAAATGAAGATCTTTACCTTTCTCAGAACTGTACTTAGGATAAAACTCTCCTAGTATATAAAGAGGAAGTTTTTGTTCCATACACACGTTGTAGCACGCATACCAAGACAATATACACATGTTTTCTCTGCTTCTAAAAGCTATTCAAATTCCAATTACATCATTTAAATAGAGAGAGTAATATTTATGTGCTTTTGTAATAAAAAAAAATTCACTTACTGATACATAAATGCCCTCCTAAAGAATTTAAATAATCCTACTTATAAAAATAGTAAAATAATAATTTTATTTGAAAGGATGCAACCTTCAAGTTAGTTACTAATGGTAGTCTTTGAAAGAACCGGGAGGGGGGGGGGGGGGATGAATTGTGGTCTATTAAAAGTAGTTGACTATGGATGAGTTTAGTCCACTAGATCTCGTGAAGAATGCAAATAGAGATAAACAAAGAGAATAGTAAACATAACAACACACATAAATTTTTATACTGGTTCGGTACCGATGTGGTACTTACGTCCAGTTTACCTTGGGTCATAAGGGTTCTCTTAGATCTTGAAAATAATTACAGTAATGATGGTTTTAACTCGTTCATCACCAACGGAATGTAGCAGCTATATATTTTGAATGATGACACACTGCGTTCTAACTCTCCCTATCTTTTATGACACTAGTAAACTGAAGAATACAATGATTATGCTAAGAAGTAGAGAGACATAGAAGACAATGTCTGTAGTTGCGTAAGTCTTCTTTATGAACTGAGCAGACTTCTTATAGGAGAGTTTGAGAGTCATTGCAATTTGTCTTGATTGAGGCACAAAATCCTCTAAGAGATTTGACCCAAGGGGTGCCTCTCGAATCCTACACTTGAGATGGGCTGGATTCGTTCATGACTTTCCTTGTCACGTCCTTATTTTATTTAGAGATTTGAGCCTTCGACTTTGTTGATTGAAGATGCCGGATATTCTTTGATCTTCACTTGATATATTCCCTTGTTTGATAGTCTTGATCTCCTTCGATTAAGACTAAGAGGGCATGGCAGATTAGGTTTCCTTATATGGCTTCTTGTCCTTTGATTCAGCATCATCTCCTTTGGTTTAGACATCATCAACTTCTTTCCTTTTGACAGCTTCTTGACAACTTTCTTTCCTGTTGTTGATACCTTGATTTCTGCAATCAATGTAAATAGGTTGTCATCAATAAAACCTCGTCCGGATGACCTGAAACTTTGTACAAACGTCACAAATGACACAATGGACTTACTCAAATTTTCGGAATTCATTATGACCCCTATATCAAAATCTCCGCTACCAACCAGAAAATGCCAAAATTCCAATTTCGCCAATTCAAGCCTAAATCTACTCCGGACCTCCAAAACTCATTTCGATCATGCTCTTAAGTCCCAAATCACCTCACTAAGCTATTCGAACCATCGGAATTCACATCTAAGACCTATTTTACATAAGTCAACATTCGGTTGACTTTTCCAACTTAAGCTTACCCAAAAGAGACTAAGTGTCTCAACCCTTTCAAAAATCATTACGAATTCGAACCAAGCACCCAGATGCCATATAATACATATGAACAAAGCATAAAGAAGCATAAATGGGGGAAACGGAGCCGCAACTAATGAAACGATCGTCCGGGTCGTTACAAGTTTCATCAACACATTTTCCATTAATGTCTTCATCAAGCATCGTTATTGGACTCATTGGATTTCCAATAGACTTAGCATTCTCCATGCCAAACTTCTTCATAGTTTCCTTGGTGTAATTGGTTTGGCTAATGAAGATCCCTTTAGGAGACTGTTTTATTTGCAGTCCAAGAAAGACAGTTAATTCTCCCATCATACTCATTTCAAATTCACCTGTAATAGAAAGAGCAAATTATTCACATAGAACAGAGTTAGGACTAACAAAAATAATGTCATCAACATAAATTTGAGTAGTAACATTACGTGAACTTGAATTCTTAATGAACAAAGTTGTATCTATTTTACCTCGTTGGATACCTTGATTTAGAAGGAAAGAGCATAACCTTTCATACTAGGCACGAGCAGCTTGCTTGAGTTCATACAGAGCTTTAGTCTGCGTGTATACATGATCTGGGAGAGTGATATTTACAAATCCAGGAGGTTGCTTCACATATACTTCTTTAGAGATGTAGTCGTTTAGAAACACACTTTTTACATCCATTTGAAATAGTTTGAATCCTTTGTGAATGTTTTGGAACCAGTTCCTGCACTTTATTTCTTTCAAACTAGTCAAGTTTATCTTTCACAACTTTGATCCAGTGAACATCTTTCAGTGCTTCATCCACTTTCTTTGGCTCAAGTTGAGAAATTAGAGCCACATGTGATTTGAGCTTTTGGGATCTTCTTGTAGTGATTCCTTCATGTGGGTCTCCAAAAATGAATTTGTGAGGATAGGCAGGTTCACTTTTCCATTCATTTGGAGTGTTTGAGGAAGGTTCTCTTTCCACATTAGTCGACGGATCAATTTGGGAAGGTTCGTTATCTTTAATATGCTCTTCAGTTGACTAAGCCTGCTGACCAATTGACTCATTTTGATGTTCTTTTCCGACAACAACAGATTTAGGGACAATAAAAGTATCCTCATCTTTAGGAAGTTTTTCATTCCTTAAGAGAGGGTTAGTACAACTGAAAAAAACATGAATTGATTCTTCAATGCATAAGGTTATTTTATTATAAACCCTATATGCTCTACTTGGGGAGAGTATCAAAGAAATATACCTTCGTCGCTTTTAGGATCAAACTTACCCAGATTATCCTTTCCATTGATGTGAATAAAGCATTTGCATCCATGAGGGTGAAAATAGCTGATTTTCGGTTTCCTACCATTCCATAGTTCATATGGAGTCCTTTAAAGGAATGCTCGAATCAGACACCTACTATTGATATGACATGCTGTGTGTAACGACCCGACCGGTCGTTTTGAGTCCTAGCGCTCCGTTCAGCAGTCGGAGGCCATGAACAACTTCATTTCAGGTATTATGACTTGTACGCGTGGTCGGAATCGAATTTCGGGAAGTTCAGAGTTGATTTGGAAAGAGAATTCTCATTTCGGAAGCTTAAGGTTGAAAGAATGAACTAGGATTGGAATTTTGAGTAAACGACCTCAGAATCGGGATCTGAAGGTTCCAGTAGGTTCGTACGAAGATTTCGGACCTGGGCGTATGCCCGGTTCGGGATTTGGATAACCCGGGGGCGTTTTGGCACCTACTGTGGAAGTTAGCATTTTAGAAGGAATTTCATAAGTTTGGTTTGAAGTGCATTTCAGTGTTATCAATTTCCGTTTGGAATTCCGAGACTGGTAGTAGCTCCGTATGGTGATTCTGGAGTTGGGAGCGCGATCGGAAGTGAATTCGGAGGTCCGTAGGTCATTTTGGAGCCATTTGGCTAAAGATAGGAATTTGGAGGTTTTTGAGAAGTTTGACCGGAGGTTGACTTTTTGATATCGGGGTAAGAATCCAATTCCGGAAGTTGGAGTAGGTCCATAATGTCAAATATGACTTGTGTGCAAAATTTGAGGTCAATCGGACATGATTTGATAGGTTTAAACATCGGAAGTAGAAGTTGGAAAGTTCAAAGTTCATAAAGCTTGAATCGAGGTGTAATTCATGGTTTTAGCGTTGGTTGTTATGATTTCAGGTCTCGAGCAAGTCCGTAATGTGTTTTGGGATTGGTTGGTATGTTTGGTTGGGGTCTCGGGGGCCTCGGGTGGATTCCAGGTGGTTAACGGATCGAAAATGGAATTTGGGAAGGCTTGAGTGTGCTGCTTCTGTCATAACCGCATCTGCGGTTCTTCGACCGCAGAAGCGGGACCGCAGATGCGGTCAAAAGTTCGAAGAAGTGGAAGGGGGCCAGGCCCAAGAAAACCGCTAAAGCGGCCCAGGGACTGCAGAAGCGGTTCCCCTTAAGCGGCAACCAGACTGCAGAAGCGGTCAGCTTCCTCTTGCCCAAAGTCGCAGAAGTGGACAGTGCACCGCAGAAGCAGAAGTACCTGGAGCAGTGAGGTTGATTTAAATCGTGGGATTGAGCTCATTTCCCCCATTTCTTCATGGTTGGGCGATTTTTGGGGAGCTTCAAGAGGGGATTTTTGTCGTCAATGTTAAGGAAAGTTATCCTCATCACTTGTGAGTTAAATACATCAAGTATGTATGGATTTAAGCATGAAAATTAGTGTAAAATTGAGGTTTTGGAAGAAAACCTAGAAAATTATATTCTTGGAATTTAGCCACGATTTTGAGTATGGAATTAAGAGAAAATCATATATTTAAGTTCGTGAGTTCATGGGTATACTTTATCTTCGAGAAATTTTGGATTCCAGGCACATGGGCCCGAGGGTATTTTGGTCATTTTGCTAAGCGGAGTTGGGAATTTGTATAATCTGAATTGTTAACAAGTATTTGAGCATATTCTCATTAGTTTGTCGTTAATTGGCTAGTTTTGGTGCATTGTGCGTTGGTTCGAGCCTTCAGAAGAATGTAGAATGCCGGTTATGAGTCTTCAGAGCGAGGTGAGTCTCCTTTCTAACCTTGTAAGAGGGAATTGTCCCCATTTAGGTGAAATAATTGATTATGTGCTCCTATTTGCGGGGGCTACGTACGCACGAGGTGACGAGAGTCCGTGCGTAGCTACTATTATGCTATTACCCAGGTAGTTAGGACCCAAAAGCATGATATACTTGGATTGTTTATGAACACATTGATAGCTTGAATTGCCTTAATCACATTGAATTGGTAAGTGAATTTCTAAAAGGATTAAACTTTATTTCTTAAAATTTGTTAAAGGAGAATTGGTTTTATTTGGATAAATATTCCCCGATGAGTTCTTAATTGACTGATTGAGCATGTATCCCTATGTGTACCTGCGTCGCATGCATGATTTGCGAGCAGCGTATGTGTTTATTTATGGAACGGGCCGAACGGCTCGGCAGATTAAATAGATGCATCTGTGGTTCGTGCCGCTCGACCCTCGGCATTGCACAATTTACATTTCTGTTGGAGCGGGCCGTCGACCTCTGCATGATTTGCGCATGACATATACATTGTTTCCCGAGAATTTAAATGTTGATGTTGCCTCTCATGGATCGACATAAATTGGTAACATATTGAAAAGTAAACCTTGAAAATCCTTTATTATTTGTTAAAGGTGTTTACCTGTCTTCTCGCTTTATGAATTAGAATTGCTATAAAATCCATGATTTCCTCACAGTTTATTATATTGTTAATTGACCTCTAGTAAGAGTCAAAGTCGACCATCTCGTCTCTACTTCTTCGAGATTAGACGGGATACTTGCTGAGTACACGTTGATTACGTACTCATACTACACTTCTGTGCATTTTTGTTGCACAGGTATATTTTACATTAGATGGCAGCATGGATGATTTGGGGACTAGGTGAGCTGCATTGTTCGAGATGACCCGCAGCTAGTGTAGTTCCCTTCCAGTACTTTATTTATTCCATGTCTACTGTATTTCGGACAGACATTGTGTTTTATTTTCCTTATCAGTAGTTGCTCATGCACTTGTGACACCGGGTTCTGGGATGGTTTTGAAATGTTTTGTATTGATTGCCATTATTTAATTCAAGATGAAGCAGCTACTTTTGTACTTATGAAATTTAAAGGAAAATCTTGGACTTTTCAAAAATTGTTAAAATTGGAGTTTAATTAAGTATTTAGTTGGCTTGCTTGACAACGGTGTCCGGCGCCATCACGACCCGTAGTGGATTTTGGGTCGTGATAACATGGTATCAGAGCACTAGGTTCCCAGGGTCTCACGAGTAATGAGCAAGTCTAGTAGAGTCTCGCGGATCGGTACGGAGATGTCTCCACTTATCCTCGGGAGGCTGCAGGACTGTTAGGAGTACTTCCCTTCTTGATTCCTTATCGTGCGATTCGATTTCATGAGAGGCGTATGCCTTTGTTTCTTTCCACTCAATCTTATGCGACGCGAAGCGCGTGATGTAAATCAAAAAAAAAGATGAAGAGCCGTAACGGTACTACGGATGTGATACGGGGTGTTTCTCCCGGTATAGCTGATCAGATTATTGTCGTCGCCTTATGGAGGAATATTTCATTATTTCAGCCCAGTAGCGGTAATTTCGAGGGCTTTGAGGCTAGGCACTAGTTGCCGCGATGCTTATGAATGACTATTCTGCAGTAGTAATATGATGGTAGAGTGTTGCCCGCATGTCAGGGAAGTGAATGAATTCAAGGGAGGTTTACTCAGTGCGCAATCAAGAGATTTAATACGTTATTCCCGGCGGTGGGAAAGGCAATCGAACTAGGGAGGGTCAGATGTGGACTGGTGGAAGTGATGAGACTTAGCAATGGCAAGCGTGGTGGAATTTTCTCTTCTTTATCNATGTAAGTGTGAAGTGGAAGCCGCTTCAATGAGAATTCTGTAAGGCCAATTCTCTACGCACTTATGAAACCAGGCGGTGTTCATGGCTGAAACGAACACAACAACGAGAACAAAAAGACGGTTAAGGGTTGGTGTGTGACATATGGTTGTCTAGGTATACACTAAAGTTCGACGGTTCAAAGATATCAAATCTACCGATTGACCGAGTATATCCGACATATGTTCACTACGGAAAGTTCAAAGGGAAACCTACTTATCCAGATGCGATTAATCCTTACTTGCAAATCACACAGCTTTCATCTATGATCATTCTTGTTACAGCCATTCCCATTCATGTAGGGGATTGTTGGACTTTAAAAGCATTGGGCTTCAAAGACTTTAAGCATTGGGCTTTAAAGTTTAAGAGTGTGAATTGGAAATGGTGGGAAACAAAATGGAGGGAAATGAAAATTTGAATGAAGTGAGCTTTTGACTTGCACTTTGTCCCCCATTGGTGAGGGACAACTACATTTGTGTACTTATATATAGAATCACTTCTTAAAGCTCTTAAAAGGAATTGAAGAGAATGAACCCTCGCGCCGTCGTCATCGCTCGGCTCGGCTTCGGCTTTGGATTTGGATTTGTCAAATGATCGATCGATAAGATTATTTTTGGACAAAATTTATTTAATTAATTATTTAATAATTAATTAAATGCCAGATCACTGCTGAAGATTCAGAAGGATAGTCTGGCCGCGGTCCTGGCGTAACCGCGGTAGGACCGCACCAGAACACTTCTGCAGATTCAGAGGACCACTCTGGCCACGTCCTGGCGTAACCGCGGTAGGACCGCGGCAGGACGCGTAAAATCTGAACAGACACCTTTTCCAGAACAGACATCACACCTCTTCCAATAATTGCCTATAAATTCTGAGGTAGGGCTTCGTTTTTAAGATACAAAAACACACCAAAACACTACAGAACTTCCTTCTTTCTGAAAAAATACTGCATTCGAATTCGCAGTCTCTCTCTCTCAAATTCATAAGTGTGATTTTGCTCCGTTCTTTGAGTTCGTTGGTATCCTGCAGTTTGTATTGCCACTATTGCAGGAAGGTTTATTCTGTTTCATCCTGGGAGGATTTAATCCATTACCTTGGCAACGTGTGAGGGGGTTAAAATTCCTTAAGGACACACAAGCAAATTGTGGACTCGGAATATTTCTTATTCTTTACTGTTTTTCCAGTTTCCTTTATTCTTCTAACAATTTTCTGATTTTGTGTTTTAACACAGTAGCGCACAACAAGAGTTAAGAGTTCATCCAAGGTATTCTTCATAGTGCATGGCCAAATGAAAGAATTAAAGAATTTAGACAGAAATCATCAGTTTCCCATATATGATGCAATATGTTAAATCGTCAATTCATTTTTTTCGAATAGAAGAGGACATAGAAATGCCATATTTCAAGAATACCCCTTAAGTCATTTGAGAGGTTCTTATTATCACACTTGGTATAATTATTGGCTGCCTCTTTTATGTTTACAATGTCATGCCATTGACAAGTAACCAAGATGAAAAACTCTGTCACAAAGTTAAAGAGCTCAAAAACTGATTACCAAATTCATTGGGCTGATTATAGCAAACACATTCACGTGAATACGATAAATATCCCAAAAGTACTACATGATATAGAATGAAACAAGAAGGTTAAATAATTCATTATTCTCCAATCAAAAAAAGAGGTAGACGAAAGAGGAGTCCAGAACCGAAATGTCGTTCTTTTGGATTCAAAATACGTTTTTGAGTGTAAAAAAAAAGTTATCATTATATATAAAACTCAGTTATGAACGTTTTACATTAACGGCCGTTTGGGATGTTAAGGTAAAGCGCGGTTTGATACCGCGTTTTATATAAAATGCTTTAGCAAACCGCGTTTTAATAAAGCGCAGTTCATTAAAGCGTTTTATATAAAACGTGGTTATAAACCACATTTTGCCTGTATAAATAAACGTTCCCCTTCCCTTTACCCCACATCTGGACAGAACCTCCATTTTTTTTTAAAACGACANTTGTCGGTGTTATGATCTGCTACAATTCGCCTTTGAGGCAAGATGTTGTGAAATGGTATCGGAGATACAACTATCAGATATCGCGGGATGCGGTGGTTTAGGATTGAATCAGTATTTCAATTGTTAACAGTTCGAGAAAGATGACCTTCGGTTAGGTTCGGAGTTAGTAGCAATTTGAGAATTCAAGTTCCATGAAGATAAATTTTACTCAAGCAGCAACTGAGCAGCAAAAGATGAGATGGAAGTGTCAGGTGGAGTTTAAATTGCTAAAAGGCCAGGTATATGAAGTAAAGGTTGAGTAGTCAATTAAGGGGACGAGTTCCGCCAAAGTGGGAGAGCGGCGGAGATGCATATGGGCTTGCAGTGGAAGGACCACGTACCTTAAGGAGAGTTTGGAGTGATTTGATGATATTAGTGATTGGTGATTGGGGTCTACGGATTCAATTTGAAGTAGGGGTTCATGTGCGGCCGGAGGTCTAATATAACGGAAAGGAGCCGCTTGAAGGAAGAAGGAGGCAGCATGGCTTTGAATTGAGAGGATGTTGTCGCACATTTCAATGATGTCCACAAGGGGTAAAATGGACCTGTGCAACTGGAGTGAGAGCTCAGACTCAGGAAGGGTCATTGATGTCGTAGTAATTGTACCCTGTACAGCAGTGTCGGAAGATGCCGGGGAGAGCCTACTATAGGTGGGATAGCCAAGTGAGCAGATTAGCAGTCGCGTGGTTGGCGAGGCTTCTACGAAGAATCTTATCGGGTAGGTAGCAAAAGAATTGATCGTGCGAATGTGGTGGATGATTTAGAGTATAAGAAGGGGGTTTTGCAGAGAGATCTCGAGAATTTTGGCGGTTGGTTGGGCGAGGTTATGTCAATAAGAGATAAAAAGGACGAGTGAGTTCCGGATTTGTGAAATAATGGCTTCAAGCTAAGTGGGAGAGTCCCACCGCCTATGATCGAGTTGCATGGCTAACTACTTGCTAAGTTTCTGGTTATTACCATATTGAGGGGTTACCTCAGCTACGAGAAAGGCCATAAGTAGTAATTCGAGCTAGTGAATTGTTGAAATGCATGTTATGGTTGGCCTTATTGGCTCATGTTCAGACTTGGGAAAAAGATTCAGGGTTTTGCCTTATATATAAATGCGGGTTCCAAGGGAAGTGATTCGGCGGGTTCTTCGCCAAAGGGATACTCATATGATGGGAGACTCATGGAGTTGATTATATTCGGGACAAGTCAGAGCGGGTGGCTCTCAGTAACGGTCCTAATGGATTCAAAAGGAGGTAAAATATGATACCCAATGGTTTCGAGCCTATAGGTGCAGTTGAGAATCAAGCTTTTGCAGCAGCTTACGAGTGGAGACTCAGAACGTTCTGTGATGTTTTGGCTTGCGGTATGGCATTGAGAGATATGAAATAGTTCGTGGGATTTGAGACAGCATGGTCTCGTGATTCGAGGTCGCTCAGGATGAGTGCAGAGGGAGTATGTTATGTGTTGGAAGAAATCAGTAATATCTTTAAGGAAATCAAGGATAAATTGGAAGAAGGTAGTTGATTAGCCACAGTTGAATTGGCATATTGGGGCCAGTGATCAGATCATTCCGCGCGATCAAGTTATGTGTATGATTTGTGGCGGTACGTGCGAGGCTTGTCGGCCGCCGTAATTGATGTTATTCAGAAGCATCCTTCTGTTATGGCTTGTTAAGTGGAAGCGGATTCCGGAAGGGTTATGGTGGCTTGGACCACTACTTAGAGATTTGCATATTCTACGGTTATGAAAAATTCGCCTGTGTGCTGCTATGGTACTCCGGAAGTGAGTTAAGTAGATGGTTCTTATACGATGAAGTGTTAAAATGTTAACGTTAAAATCGTGTTCTATCGTATGTTGGCACATTGGGTGCAGTGAGTAGCATGGAAATTCGAAGTGAGGATCAAAGGTGCGGCTTGGTGCTGGTAAGGATATCACGAGCTCGGATGGGCAGGGAAGGAGCTTCGGTGTTTGAGGTAAGTTGGTTTTGCCATCAGCGTCACCTGAGATCGGTGTCTTGTAAAAAGGGCTTTGCATCCTGGTTAATTATTCCTGATCGCTTTTCAGCGTCAGTGCGGCCGGTTGTTTTGGAGGTACGACCCAGTTAATTGTTACGGTGGGTTGTGGGTGTGTGTCCCACCAGAAGATTTTATCAGTGTGGCAGGTAGTCACTGGATTGATTAAAGATTTAAACCAAGTATAAAGGTTGTGATGATATCGTTGATTTGAGAATATATGCCTGGAGGGCACTCAGTTACTGGGTTATGGACTGTGGATGAGTACTCCGGTTATGGCGGTTGTTCTTGTGTGCTATGAGAAGAGGGAAATTAGTATGGACCTTTGAAAGGCTATTGGCTTAGTTTGATATGATCAGGATCGACTTGAGGTCGGTGGATGGGTTTAAATGTGAATATGGGCTTTATGTCAGGCTAGTTGTGTTCATTTCAGTAATGCGCTCCTTATGGAGTAGTTAGGGTGTTATTTCGTGGTCGGATACTTCATGTAGTGATACGTTGCACCGTGGGAGTTGTGAGAAGGCTTGAGAAATTGTTTATGTGTTGAGGATCCGCGTGGAAATGACGTATTATGTGAGATTCAGATTGTATATCGCACCTCAGTTGTGCTTGAGTTTTGTAGCTTATAGCGCTATATGTCCCCTCAGGGATGGCATTATGCACTTAGCGTGCTTGTGACCAAATTCGATATGTTGTTGTAATGAGCAATTTAGCTCGATGTATATCTCCTTATGTGAGTTTACGTATGGATCGGTTGGCACGCCGCCATGAGTAGGTTATTTGGATCGGGTGGCACGCTGCCATGGTTATGTTGTTTGGATCGGGTTGCGCGCCGCAACAGTGTACAGTTCCCCATATCTGTTTATTGTGTTCGGTTTCCTATCTTTTGAAGGTAGCTCATATTAGTTGTGCTCCCGCGTCGCATGTATGATTCGCGAGCGGGGTAGTTAATGTTCTTTTCAGAGTTCATTTTCCTTTTTGTATCGCATTTTAATTGGTAACCTATTGGCACATTGTGGCATCATATGGGACTTTTGGTCATGTCGGGGTGGCTTATTGCCTGAGCAGTTCGTACTGGGTGAGACGAGATTGTTAGATTTAGGATCAGTGCAACCTGATTATGTGAAATATATTAAGGAGCAAAGATCATTATTTGGTATGGAATGAGGTAATGTTTCTTGTCAGAAGTATAGACTCAATGATTGGTTGACTTGGCAGTTAATTATGATTTTTCTACACATCTCTTCCGTTGTGGCGGCATTGTAAGAGTTAGAGTAAGACCTGTGTATGTCATGGGGTGCAATGGGAGCATCAGATTCGTGGAATTTTGACTAAGTTGATCAGAAAATGTTATTGTGGTCCGGTGAGTAAAGTGATGCTAGGTGTGAATTCAGCAGAGTTATGTAGCCATGTTTGGGTACAACGTGTAGTGATTGAAATGGTAATCTTATGTTGGAAACAGGTCGGGCATAGAATTTCGGATGATGGAATTGGGCTCTAAGGCTTATTTGCTCGAATAAAAGGGAATATCTTCAGAATTGATCGAGCTGATGTACCCAACTGAGTTGTGGTAGCACGGGAAGGTGCATGAGAAGTTAAATAGTGATTTCAGACTACTCCAGCATAGTTCTCAGCACGTTCGAGGACGAACGTTTGCTTAAGTGGGAGAGAATGTAACGACCCGACCAGTCGTTTTGAGTCCTAGTGCTCCATTCAGTAGTCGGAGGCCATGAACAGCTTTATTTCAGGTAGTATGACTTGTACGCATGGTCGGAATCGAATTTCGGGATGTTCGGAGTTGATTTGGAAAGAGAATTCTCATTTCGGAAGCTTAAGGTTGAAAGAATGAACTAGGATTGAAATGTTGAGTAAATGACCTCGGAATCGGGATCTGAAGGTTCCAGCAGGTTCGTACGAAGATTTCGGACTTGGGCGTATGCCCGGTTCGGGGTTTGGATAACCCAGGGGCATTTTGGCGCCTACTGTGGAAGTTAGCATTTTAGAAGGAATTTCATAAGTGTGGTTTGAAGTGCATTTCAGTGTTATCGATATCCGTTTGGGATTCCGAGACTGTGAATAGCTCCGTATGGTGATTCTGGAGTTGGGGGCGCAATCGGAAGTGAATTCGGAGGTCTGTAGGTCATTTTGGAGCCATTTGGCTAAAGATAGGAATTTGGAGGTTTTTGAGAAGTTTGACCGGAGGTTGACTTTTTGATATCGGGGTCGAAATCCAATTCCGGAAGTTGGAGTAGGTCCGTAATGTCAAATATGACTTGTGTGCAATATTTGAGGTCAATCGGACATGATTCGATAGGTTTAAACATCGGAAGTAGAAGTTGGAAAGTTCAAAGTTCATAAAG
The DNA here is from genome assembly GCF_001879085.1 of Nicotiana attenuata. NCBI lineage: Eukaryota > Viridiplantae > Streptophyta > Magnoliopsida > Solanales > Solanaceae > Nicotiana > Nicotiana attenuata. Next base: position 237,674 of record NW_017670999.1, read on the forward strand.
CTTAAATCGGGGTGTAATTCATGGTTTTAGCGTTGGTTGTTACGATTTAAGGTCTCGAGCAAGTCCGTAATATGTTTTGGGATGTGTTGGTGTGTTTGGTTGGGGTCTCGGGAGCCTCGGGTGGATTCCGGGTGGTTAACGGATCGAAAATGGAATTTGGGAAGGCTTGAGTGTGCTGCTTCTGTCATAACCGCATCTGCGGTTCTTCGACCGCAGAAGCGGGACTGCAGATGCGGTCAAATGTTCGCAGAAGCGGAAGGGGGCCAGGCCCAAGGAAACCGCTAAAGCGGCCCAGGGACCGCAGAAGCGGTTCCGCTTAAGCGGCCACCAGACCGCAGAAGCGGTCAGCTTCCTCTTGCCCAAAGCCGCAGAAGAGGCGAAAAGTCGCAGAAGCGACATCCGCAGAAGTGGACAGTGCACCGCAGAAGCGGAAGTACCTGGAGTAGTGAGGTTGATTTAAATCGTAGGATTGACTACATTTCCCCCATTTCTTCATGGTTGGGCGATTTTTGGGGAGCTTCAAGAGGGGATTTTTGTTGTCAATGTTAAGGTAAGTTATCCTCATCACTTTTGATTTAAATACATCAAGTATGTATGGATTTAAGCATGAAAATTAGTGTAAAATTGAGGTTTTGGTGGAAAACCTAGAAAATTATATTCTTGGAATTTAGCCACGATTTTAAGTATGGAATTAAGAGAAAATCATATATTTAAGTTCTTGAGTTCATTGGTAAACTTTATCTTCGAGAAATTTTGGATTCCGGGCACGTGGGCCCGAGGGCATTTTTGTCATTTTACTAAGCGGAGTTGGGAATTTGTATAATCTGAATTGTTAACAAGTATTTGAACATATTCTCATTAGTTTGTCATTAATTGGCTAGTTTTGGTGCATTGTGCGTTGGTTCGAGCCTTCGAAAGAATGTAGAATGCCGGTTATGAGTCTTCGGAGCGAGGTGAGTCTCCTTTCTAACCTTGTAAGAGGGAATTGTCCCCATAGGTGAAATAATTGATTATGTGCTCCTATTTGCGGGGGCTACGTACGCACGAGGTGACGAGAGTCGTGCGTAGCTACTATTATGCTATTACCCGGGTAGCTAGGACCCAAAAGCATGATATACTTGGATTGTTTATGAACCCATTGATAGCTTGAATTGCCTAAATCACATTGAATTGGTAAGTGAATTTCTAAAAGGATTAAACTTTATTTCTTAAAATTTGTTAAAGGAGAATTGGTTTTATTTGGATAAATATTCCCCGATGAGTTCTTAATTGACTGATTGAGCATGTATCCCTATGTGTACCTGCGTCGCATGCATGATTCACGAGCAGGGTATGTGTTTATTTATGGAACGGGCCGAACGCCTTGGCAGATTAAATAGATGCATCCATGATTCGTGTCGCTCGACCCTCGGCAGTGCACAGTTTACATTTCTGTTGGAGCAGGCCGTCGACCTCGGCATGATTTGCGCATGACATATACATTGTTTCCCGAGAATTTAAATGTTGATATTGCCTCTCATGGCTCGACATAAATTGGTAAGATATTGAAAAGTAAACCTTGAAAATACTTTATTATTTGTTAAAGGTGTTTACCTGTCTTCTCGCTTTATGAATTAGAACTGCTATAAAATCCATGATTTCCTCACATTTTAGTATATTGTTAGTTGACCTCCAGTAAGAGTCAAAGTCGACCATCTCGTCTCTACTTCTTCGAGATTAGACGGGATACTTGCTGAGTACACGTTGATTACGTACTCATACTACACTTCTGTGCATTTTTGTTGCACAGTTATATTTTACATTAGATGGCAGCATGGATGATTTGGGGACTAGGTGAGCTGCATTGTTCGAGACGACCCGCAGCTAGTGTAGTTCCCTTCCAGTACTTTATTTATTTATTCCCTGTCTACTGTATTTCGGACAGACATTGTATTTTATTTTCCTTATCAGTAGTTGCTCATGCACTTGTGACACCGGATTCCGGGATGGTTTTGAAATGTTTTGTATTGATTGCTATTATTTAATTCAAAATGAAGCAGCTACTTGTGTACTTATGAAATTTAAAGGAAAATCTTGGACTTTTCAAAAATTGTTAAAATTGGAGTTTAATTAAGTATTTAGTTGGCTTGCCTGACAACGGTGTCCGGCGCCATCACGATTCGTAGTGGATTTTGGGTCGTGACACTGTGCTCACAGCCTCTGCCCAGAAATGGTGAGGTAGAGAATTTTCCATAATCATGGTTCTTGCCACTTGTAAAGTTCTCCATTATGTCGTGGTGACCTTGGTGAAGAGAAGTTCTGAGAGATTTCTAGATAATTGCAAAAAAATTCAAAAGTTCTGCTTTCAAATTCTCCCACATGATTACTTCTAATAGTGGAAATGCAATATCCCCTTTCTCGTTAAACCTTCTTACAAAATACTTAAATTCATTAGAGCTTCATCTTTATGACTTAAAAGCATAACCCATGTAAATCGAGAAAAATCATCCATATGCAATAGTTGAAGAGGTTTAGAGGTAGAAACAATATTTTTGACTTTGATAGATGAACGAGTTTGTTTTCCTAGTTGACGTGCATCGCAAATATGATCTTTGAAAAATCTAGTTTTGGAAGACCAATGACACGATAATGCTTAGAAAGTTTCTGAATAGTGTGCATGCTAGCATGACCAAGTTTTCTATACCAGTCCAGGGATCAACAATCATAGAAGCAAGACAAATTTGATCTGCAAGATTATCTATATTGCTAATATATACACATTCCTGTCTCTATTAACCGAGAGAATGACCTTACTGATTCGTCTTCTATAAACCAACCGTGTTTCTTAAAATTAACCTCATAGTAATTATCACATAGTTTACTGATACTGAGAAGATTGTAGCTGAGTTCATCAACCAGGTATACTTCGTCTACATCACATGTTGAGCTCAGAGGAACTTTTCCAACTCCAATTACATTACCTTTTGATTTATCTCCAAAAGTGACTATTCATCCATCTAGTTGGTGACTATTTTGAACAGTTGTTTGCCACCAGTAATATGTATGGAACACACGCTATCGAGATACCATTTCCTTTTCGATTCTTCATGTGGTGTTCCTGCAAAACAAAATTACTTATTTTTAGGTATCTAAGATGCTTGGGTCCTGAATGGTTAGGTTTTTGAGTCTTAATTTGATTAGAATATTTTGGTCGCCTGACCCATATCCTGTTATCCTTGAACCAGCAACAATTAGAGGTGTGACCATGTTTACTACAGTGAAAACATGATGCATTACTGGGATTTTCAAATCTTCTTTGTGCTCTGATTTTGTTCCTGCATTGGTTAGTATTGTGACCATTTTTACCACAAAGTATGATATTTTTTATGATTGTGCGGAGTAGTCTGGTTTGAGTTGACTGAACTATGACTGGTGGATTTTTGTAGTCCATTCAGTCAAAGTTAAAGTCCATTTACTTCATCTTGAAGCATATCACTCTCAATTTCACATACTTCCAGCTTCAAAGCCCAATCTTTCTTTTCTGTTTTGATCTTTCTGAGTTCATTGAAAACTCTTTCAAAATTTGCAATAGAAATATCAACAATTTCTTGAAGTTCATTACAGTTGGAACATGTAGGAAGACGTACCTCACTGGTTCCCTCGTCTGCCATAAAGGCAAGTTCTTTTGGGTTTTCTTCCTCATCTACTTCTTCATCTGCCATCAGCCCAAGCTCCCCTGAATCTTCAGTTTCATCAATAGCCATGAAACACATATTTGCAATTTCTTCATGATAAAATTTTTCTTCATCACACCAGGCTTCAAAGGATTTCTTCTTTTGCATGTTTCTGCTGAGCTTCTTCTTTAGTTCAGGACAATCAGCTTGAATGTGTCAAAAAATTTCACATTCATTCCATCATTTTTATCAGTTTCATTATTTATCCTTCCTTTCCTGAAGTTAGACTTCCCTCGTCTGCAATTTTGTTCTTCCTTGTCATGCTTGTTAGAACTTGAGAGAGCATGGCTATGTTATCATCTTGTTCTTCTCCTTCTTTTTCCTCTTCATTTTCTGGTTCAGCCACAGTTGCTTTCAAAGAAATTGTTTTCTTCATTTCTTATTGAATTTCCTATCCAATGAATTTTCTCAAAGGCAATTAGATCACATCTAAGTTTATCATAGGACATTTTGTTAAGATCCTGATACTCGAGAGCAATGACCTTAGGCTACCAAATCGTGGGCAAACTTTTGTTTACCGTAAAAATGGTAATAACAATTAAATTTGTTGATGGGACTTTAAAAATACGTGATCTATTTTAATGGTAGTTGTAGAGAAGCTGATGATGTGTGTGTGTAGTTTGAGGGTGAGAAGCTAGCTAAAGTAAAGCGGTAATCGAACCGAGAGATAACCGTTCGGGGCCTCGAGCTGGTTGATTTGGGGCCTCGAGGTCGAGTCTCGATCTCAGGCTCGAGCTTTCGGGGGAAATCGGGGAAGGGCTAACAGATGAAATAGTATTAAAGGAGGCTCTTTACAGCCAATGATAAGTAATAAATATGGAACAAGTATGAAAGTAATAAGATAGAACAACAATGACGAGAGAGTTTCTTAGAGGGAAAGAGAGAGAGTTATTATTTATTTCATGTAGAGCCTTTGGAGCAACATCAGTCCTCTAAAAACTAGTTAAAATTCCCTTTATATAGAAGGGGGAAACTTATACGGTAAGGAATCCGCCAGCTGTAAAGGTGTGGAGATGGGACAGCTGGAAATGACGCCCCGAGTAGGGCTTAGAGTAGCCTGGCTAGGCTTTGTCAGACTCAGTTGCGACGTACTTAGCCGCGTCTTGGGAACTTCCCATTTTCACTCTAGCCACGACCGTCATCCCCTTAAGACCGGGTGTTGATGGGCTCCGAGGGAGAAGACTCGAGCGCATCTTTGCAGCCTCGAGGCTTCGAAGTGATCTTCCGAAATATTTTAATGACGGGAAATTGGACCCTCCGAGTTTGCCGTATACAGATAGTCTTCGTGTTTTCTAGCTCGAAGCGATAGGAAATGAACTTGGCTTCTTCCTCTTCAAGTGTTTTTGTAATCAGCATCGGTCGCAAGATGCCGGGGCGCGATTGTGAGCACGTGATTTTTGCCACGCTTAAATTACTCCTATAAAATTCATTAAAATTAGAATTTTTCTTTTAGTATTTGAATCTTTAGGAATTAACTGCATGATTTTGTGTTTTGTTTGCATTTTGTGTGCATTTTTAGTTGTCATAAAAAACGAAAAGAAAAATTACAAAATAGTACACTTGCATTTAGGACCCAATTCTAGATTTTTAGATTAATTAACATCATTGAAAATAGGAGAAAATAATTAAAAATAGTCATTTATATTGTTTTACTTGCAAATTTTTGATTTTTCCTTAAACTAGGATTTGTTTAATTTTTGAGAATTAATTAGTCTCATTTTAGAATTAAATCAGGTTTTTGGCTATATTTTAATTTTGTACTTAATAAAATCCAAAATTTAAATAAATAAAAAAAGAAAAGAGAAGAAAACAAACAAAAAGAAATTGAAATGAAAGGGATCAGGCCACCATTCTTTGGGCCAAAAAATTCGAGCCCAAACCCCCAAACCCGTTCAAATTGCCCAGTGCACTTTAGCCCACCCGGTCCACCCCTTTTAAATTCAAAACGTCGTCGTTTTTGTCACGTTAGATCCTGGCCGTCGAGGATCTCTAATCCAACGGTCAGGAACTAGGGTAGATTTAATATAATAATGTCGGATTCCCTCACCCCC